>NW_007727196.1:219255-276115 GCF_000696425.1 Galeopterus variegatus | reverse complement strand
GGCGCGGGTCTGTATGGGGGGTCCGAGCCCGGGGGGGGGAGCGCCGCCGCGCTTCCCAAGCAGCGCACTATCCAGTGCGCCACCGGGCCGGCCCCGGAAATGACTATTTTTAATTGAAGGTTTATAAATTGAAATAATGAATCATAGATATTTTAGTTTTTGGTTTATTCATATTTTTAACACTATAGAAAGTATTTTCCTGGAAAAGTGATTACAAAATTCACATACATGTGCTAAATTTAGCAAGGCATTATATAATGATTTTCTTCTGGCATAAAACATCTGGAAAGACAAATAAGGAAAACCTTCTGTTTCTTACTTTAGATATATATAAATCTTAATTCATATACCTTATGCTTGTTATGGGGTAGAAAAATAAACTATGTGGAGAGTGACATGTATTTGTAAAAAAGACAGTAAAATAAGAACTATTTTAAGAACTCTTTAAAAATATTTAGAGATGCATTAGAGATCCTCACTCTTTGAATCTGAAAGTTCTTGTTACTCATGAACCACATATACAAATTAAATATTAAAAAAGTAGTATATGAAATTACAACATAATAGGCATATTTTCAAATTCAAAAATAAGCAGTAAGATACATTAATTATTTTCCCCTCAAGTAATTATTTAATTCAAAATCAATATGATTACAGTTATAACTTTCATGGTTTCTATTGTTATTGAGCTTAAACTCTATTTTACTTACATGTGAATATTCTTGTATCTCATGGGTATAGACGGAAATTTTATCATAAGGTGGTAACACCTTACAGACACAAGTCAATGACATCTTTCTACCAGCGTGCAAAATAATATAAGAAAAGAATACCCTATCTATTGTTGTAGGAGTGATATTAAGTGATAACCAATCTTCTATTGTATAGAATCATAGTGACAACAGACCTTTATTAGTGTGGCTGTGCACATCCCTTCCATGTAGGCTGTTGCATACACCAGTCTACCTATATTCTTGCTTCCCTGCTGTTTGGAAGAACTGCTATTTCTTAATTTATATAAGGATATCAGGAACAAAGCAAGACTAGAATTGGTCAGTACAAAGAAGAATATTGCATAAGAGAGACCATTATCCTGTTTTGTGAAAGGCACACAGTTTGGGTCAGCATTAATAGGGTAGACTGTGAGGAAAGAGATTCAGGGAGCAGAAGGTATCTGAAAATCACTCCGGCAATCACACACGGTTTCCCAGACAATGAGCTATCTGGCATTTGCATTCCCCATTTCTCAGAGGAAAGAATTCACCTAAGCTCAATTACCCACCAGAATGAGGAAGTCCTTCCTCCATCAGGGAAAACTGCAACCTTCTCACGGTTTCCAATGTCCCAGGCACAGGGTGGCAGGCTTTCCCAAACCAGTACCTTAAAAAGTTGGCACATGGATTTTAGACAACCTAGTGCCAAGCAGCCTGTATATTCCCCACAGTCAAGGCTTGTCCTTCATAGGAAAATAATCTTAACAGGAAAAATACATAAAGACAAAAGTGTCCCAGTACAGAAACTTAGACCCACACTGACCCAACAAAATTCTGAACTCAACATTTTTATATGAGAAGACTTCAAAAACTTTGTGGAATTAGAAGATAGAAATAAAAAATATAAACTTTACTTCTTAACATAAGCTCCATCAAGTTCAAGTCACTCTTGTAAGTGATGATACCAGCCATTTAGTCCACCCTAGAGAACCAAGGGTCCTGGGAATTTAACCATGTCAGTCAATGTAGTCTTTTTTACATTATTAACTGGAGAAAAATGTGTGTCCTTTAAAGACCTTTTAAGATTAGGAAGCAAAATGAAGTTAGAAGGAGTCAAATCAGGACTGTAAAGTAGATGCCTAATGATTTTCCATCAAAATTCTCACAAAATTGTACTTGTTTGATGAGAGAAATGAATAGGAATATTGTCATGGTGGAGAAGGACTCTCTGGTGAAGTTTTCCTGGGTGTTTTTCTGCTAAAGCTTTGGCTAACTTTCTCAAAACACTCATAATAAGCAGATGTTATTATTATTTGCCTCTCCAGAAAGTCAACAAGCAAAATGCCTTGAACATGTCAAAAAAAACCCTGTTGTCATGACCTTTGCTGCTTACAGGTTTGCTTTTGCTTTGACTTGACCTCTTCCACCTCTTGGTAGTTATGGCTTTGATTGTGCTTTGTCTTCAGGATGGTACTGGCAAAGCCATGTTTTATCTCCTGTACAATTCTTCAAAGAAATTCTCCAAGATCTTGATCCCACTTGTTGAAAATGTCCATTGAAAGCTCTGCTCTTATCTGCAGCTGATTTGAGTGCAACCCATCGAGCAGAAAGTTTGCTCAACTATAATTTTATAGTCAGAATTTTGTAAGTTGAACCACTTGGGATGTCTGTGGTTTTGGCTATTGTTTCTGTTGTTAATCACCTGTCCTTTTCAATTAGGGTACAAACAAGATTAATTTTTCCTAACAAATTGATGTAGATGGTCTACCACTGTGGACTTCATCTTCAACATTGTCTCATGCCTTCTTAAGATAAGGTATCCCTTTGAAAACTGCTGATTTCTTTGGGGAATTGTCCTCACAAACTTTTTGTAAAGCATTAGTGATTTAACCATTCTTTCACCCAAGCTTCACTATAAATTTGATGTTTGTTCTTGCTTTAATTTTTGCAGAATTCATATTGCTCTGATAGGGGCTCTTTTCAAACTGATGTCTTATTCTTCATAGTGCCTCAAACTAGATTTTGTTTAGAGATCTTATAACAAGTTAATATGAGTTTATTTTGGTGCAAAAATTTTTGCAATCCATACATAGTTTTTCATAGTATGCATTTTCCATGAATTTTTTGAAGACCCCGGGTATTAGTTTTTTATGCTGCACCGGATCACAAACTTAATGGCATTAAACAACACCTTACTCATTATATCACAGCTTGCATTGGTCAAAAGAGTGGGCACAGCTTAGCTGTCTTCTCTTCTGAAGGCCTCAGAAGGCTTACACCATGGTGTCAACTGAGCTGCATTCTCATTTGAAGGCTTGACTAGAAAAGGATTCACTTCCAAGCTCCCCACAGTTGTTGGCAGAATTTCTTTGTACTTTTATTCCTAGAGACTTCCTTTCTCCATATGCAACTCACAGCAAGCTGTTCACTTCTTCAAGGCCAGTAATAAAGTGCTTTTCATATAAGGAAAAGCCCATGACCTCCTTAAAGGGCTTTCACCTGATTAAATCAGCTCCACCCAAAACTCACTTTTTATTCACCCCAAATCAACTGATTTGGGACCTTAATTACACCTGAAAATTTTCTTACTTTCTCCTTGTAACATAACTTAATCTCTGCAGCAACACAGCATTATACTCACAACCCCCCATCCATACTCAAGGGGAGGGGATTAGACAGAGTGTGAACAGAAGGCGGTAGTAATCTTGGCAGTCATTTTAAATGTCAGCCTAGCTCAACGCTTTTCTGTGGTATGATGGGCAGATTAGAAGCATCCGTGCCTTCTCTTCTCTTGCTGTCCTTTGGCATGTGTGTTTCCTTTTGCAGTAAAGCCTATTTATTGAACTATTCATTGTGGAATTCAAACAAAATCTTGATGCATGCATGCCTGATAAAGAGCCATATGGGCCCCATACTGTATGGCAAATTGATACCTTGCTCACCTGGGAGGGTCACTGTATTTTTCTACTTTGTGTCAAGAGGGGTGTGTGTATGTGTATGTACTAAGAAAACTAATGTTTATAATATTTTTCTCAAATCCGTCTACCATATAGATTAGAGAGGTATTAAAGTACAGTAATATCAATTGTAAATTATTGAATCTGACTGCCTATCTTTGCATGGTCACTACACGACTTACTAGTGGGGCAAGTTACTTACCTTCTCTGTGTCTTTTAATCTTTTTGAAAAATGGCAGTACAATAGTACATTCCTCATATGGTGGTAATGATGCAGAATTATAATGGCATTTGTGTGAATGGGAAGGTTCATATATTTCTGCATTTCCTTAAGTAGTTTATTATAATAACTGGAAGGGAATGCCTCTATGGTTGCTAATCAGATCATTTCAAACAGGAAATTCCAGATATAAATACTTAAAAATTAAATGAACAGATAATAAGCCTGGCTTCCTTCAACGAAACTCAAAGAATGTTTTTAGATTCTTATCTACATTTATTTTCTCTGATTATAAATAAAGATGAACCTAAGAAATATCTGAAGCAGAACCAAATTAAGACTCAGCTAGCTAACATTACAAACGAATAATAATAAATGCCCCACATTTTCGGTAAATAAGTCATAGAAACACTTATTTGAGCTTGGGCAACATCTAAGTGTTTAAAACTGGTTATGAATGGGCAAGAAAAGAAATATCAACCATACTCTCATGGAGAATTAAAACCAAAAGTAACCTATTTTGTGCAGGGTGCTGACTAGAATCTGGGAATCTAAAAATGTAATAAATTCCTTTTGGGGGTAGCATTATATTAGTAATAGGCAATATTTTATTGTTACTTTATGATCTATATTGAGATTTGAAATACATCTTTGTTACTCCAAAAATCTATGTCACATAATGATATTATGTCACTTTTTTCAAGTGAACTGCCTTAACCTCAGTTGTATTTCAAAATGCCCAAAAGTAATAAAGGTGTTATAGCTGCCACTTGGCTCTAAAACTGATGGATTTACCCTACACCAGTTTCTAAAATATCCTACTGAGTGAAAATATCCAATCTCATACCCTAATTCAAGTAATATATTCATATTCATAACAATTTAATACACTATTCCCCACAGAAATGTTTCATATTTGGTAGCAAATATATCTCCAGAGAATAAACATTATCTAGAATATTATATGTATTCCTTTTTTTAAAATATGAAAAATAAAAATAAAAAAATAAATTGGTTCAGCTAAATTATAATGACCACAAATGCAGTCCTATATCCTGTGTTCCATGTCAATACATACATATATTTTTATTTATCCAGATTTTGATCTTAATTCAAAGTACCATTTTTCCTTATTTCTTTTAACTAAATTTTTCCTTTTTATAAATTATTTTATTATATAAATCTTGTTATTTTTTTCCTGTAATAATAGGTATATTTAGGAAAAACAAACTGCATCTGTACAAGTATCTTTAATCACAGAACCTTATATATTAATCTTTACTGCAATTTTATGATATGGAAAAGAGCTTCATGTGAGATTAGCAACCATATATCTTCATTAAAGATTGTTGAGAAAAGGTGCGGTAATTTCAAGTTTGTATGCATATTGTTTGGCTAGAAAGAAAAGCAATTAGGCATATCAACTTGTTTTGTTGATGAGTGTATAAAGCTTTTGTAATTAGAAAAAGAAAAGAATGCTTGGTTTCTTTTAAATAGTTAAGAGAGTTAAATACAAAAGTGGTTTTTATATCATTTGTATTTTAATTAGTGTCTGTGGTATTACTAGAGAATTTTAATAATGTTTTTAAAATTTTGAATCTTCCATTAAGAATGACTTTAACTACTTTTCATAATATATACTCAATGTGTCTTTCAAAATGTTATCACAGTTTATTTTAAATCTTTTGAATTTTATTTGACAGGGCATCCGGACTAATCAGACAGCAGTCATTTTCAATCCACAAATGTTTTATATATTTCGCAGTCATGGTTTTCAAACCACATTTTTTTATTCACACACTTATAGTCTCACTAATCAATTTTTCCTTAGACTAGCATTGTCTTAAACCTTCAGTACTACAGTATAATACTGGTACTTGTACCCCTACTAATGCTGCTGCTGCTATTACTACTATCAATAATAATGAATAATAAAAACAGTAATACACATTTTTCCATTTTTACTCTGGCCATGATATATGCTAATGTACATTTGACATGCACTATCATATTTCATGTTTATAACATGCTGTATGTTGATGTTTTAATTAATCATATTTTACATATGGGAAATTGTAATTGCCCATATTCATATACATAATATGACTTATAATAAGTAAGTAAATTTATTTATACAGTCTTTCCTATATTATGCAGTTTTTTTAGTGCAAAGTTAGGAAGATTTTTCCTTTTCTGAGATATTATCATGGAAATTGCCTGCTTAGTGCTTGCATGCTTTCTTTTTTCATTATTTGTATGACTCTTCTTTAAAAAAAAATTAGATTCCTGATCCATTTGGGATTTAACTTTGTGTATAGCATGACATATAGATTCAATTTTGTTTTCTTTCCCAAATGGCTGTTCAGTTATTTCAACATTACATATTTCCAGTTCATCATTACCATTAATTTGAGATGCCACTTTTATACTATGTTAAATTTTCATATAAAATGTTTCCATATATGATTTTCTATGATGTTGCAATGTCTTTTCATATTCTCATAAATTACTATTTAAAATATAAGGGTTTTATAATAAGGTTGAATATCTAGGAGACCTTATTATCACCCAGAATTTAATTAGAAAAGCAGGAATTTTATACACAATATTGCAGAAATCTGCCTAAATATAACTGTAAAAGGTGGGTGAAAAGACTGTAAGTCTTTTGTTTTTTTATTTGAGGTGGCACCTTAAAGTATGACTGGCAGGCAGTGAAGAAGGGAAGATAAATGTAAAGTGGGAGAGAGCAAGGACAGATTGCAATAAACTACTAACAAATTGGAAATTGTGTTAGTCTCTCACGACCAACAACTTTGATGATGTTGCTGTCCTGCAGAAAAATTTGGCAACATTCATCATGTACCTAAATTTGCATCTAGCTCAATTGTTGGGGAAGATGGAACAGCTTCTGGAAAGCTGCTGCACTATGCCAATGTGGTAAGCCAGCAGATGAGTGTAAACATATGTGAGCCCAAACAGCACCTGGTACTTCTGATTAGAAAAGCAATATAGATGCTGCTTCAGTTTTACCTTCCAAATCTCACACGGGATCTGTCTTATGGCCTTCCTTAGCCAGAAATGTATGGTTGAGGATATTTTAGGGAACATAATTTAGCAGAGCCAAGTGGATGTACAATAAAGCTACCACAGTATTGCTCTATAAACTCGGCACCCAACAGAACCCTTAAAACCATATGTAACTTCTAAATAAAGACAATAATGTAGCCATGTGTCCAACAGACATGATGCAACTGTCCCATATGCAACTGAAATCAAGCTTACTCTTTCCTAAGAGAAGATAATAAATTCCTTTTCTGTCACTGGTTGATGTTCATTATTTTTTTCTACCTGAGTCACACTACTCTGTTTATAACATAAATACTGATATCCAGAGTTTACTACTATTAATGTCCTTTATAGTCATTGGTAGGGGAAAAATAATGGGGGAATTCTTATATGTACATTCATGTACAAGCAAACATATTTATATCAAAATAAGAAAGAATTATTTATAACTATTGTAGTGTTTGTTTCTTTAACCGCTTTCATAGTTATAGCCGATATTTATAACTACCTCTTCCCATTACATGTTCCATATCTAGCTTTGTCTTTATTTTTTTTTTTTATTGTTTTTATTTTTATTTTTTTCCTTTTTGTCTTTTTTCATGTCCGGCAACGGATCGCAACCCTCAGTGTTGCGCCTGCACCTCGCTCAGCCAGTGAGTGGGAACCAGTCTGTATGTGGGATCCGAACCCTCAGCGGGAGTGCCACCGCGCTCCCAAGCGGTGCACTGTAGCAGTGCGCCACCGGGCCTGCTCTAGCTTTGTCTTTAGAAAGCATCTCAGCTAGCTGTGGTTCATTGCCTGATGAGATGACCCAAGTCTTAATCCCTAGAGAAAGAGCCACATTCTACCTAATTGGGCAACTGTAGTTTTATGTTGACTGAAATCACAAGACACGGAAGTACTAAGTAGCACCCTAGACCTCACACACTCCAGACATACTCCTGCTTACCCCTACCTCATGGTAGTAACCCCAATTCTTCCTAATTTGTCAAGATTCACTGTTGATTCACTGACATGGATAACCCAAAGAGTCCATGTGGAAGTTTCAACTTCTACATGAATGGAACCATCATTGTGTACTCTGTCTGGTGGAAGCATTCTCAGTTTGGAAGTAAGAATTCTACACCATCTGAACCCAAAGTTTCAGGGATAGAAAAGAAACATTTTTACAGGGTAATAGGTAGAAGAGCCACTCCAATTTTTATCTCTTGACTTCCAGACCTATGAATCCTGGCTATGAGGGGAAGAGGACAGTGTATTTGTTACTGATTTAGAGCACATATCCCATCTTGGTCACTTGTTGTCAGCAGGTAGGACACAGCAATGGCTACAGCCATATCAGTCTTGATGAGTGGAAACTTACGTTTCTTAGCCCATGTTGAACTTACATACCTGTCATCATAAGCACTTTCTTCATGAGACTATTGGACATTGATGGAAGTGGCAGAAAGAAAAGACTCACTGAAATTCACAGAACAGGGAGTCATAGCCTTCTGATTATTAAAATCCTCCTTCACTGAGTTTACTGCTTGGCAAGTTATGCATGCAACACAAGAATCTTCACATTCTGTGCTCACCTGAGAGTTCTGTCTACACACTTGTTCTGAAATTCTTGTTACCAATTTTCCATTCATGTTCTTCTCAAGTCTCTGACCAAACTATTTGTCACAGGTCATATATCAATTTACAAGTATATTTCAAAACATTCATGGAAAGATTTATATTACATTTTAATTCTACTTTTCCATGAACTTTTCCAAATACCCTCAAATATCTGTACATTGAGTCATCTCTCATGACAGACAAATGAACAACCAGTTTCACTGCTTTAAAATCTGCCACTAAGAGAACTTCCACTTATTGCTATTCTTAAGAACCACCTTTAAGTAGGACTATAGTGTTGCAGTTCTCTGATTTTGGGTGGTGCCAGCATATTATGCAGAACCATGTGTAAATCAAACTCATGTGTTTCTTACTCAACTTGCCAAACAGAATTCCACATGACTCCATATGGGAAGGTGGAGAGGGAGAAAAAAATGTAGAAGGAGTAAAGTCTGGATATCTAGGCCTCCTGATCATGTAATTTACTTGTGTCTTCAAGATGTGGCAAACCCATGTTTATGTATCCTTCTTCCATTTGATCATGGTTTGTTGTGGTGCATGCTGAAATTTGTGTCTTGTGGGGTCAGACAACCCTCATTTCATGTGGGGCCATTCAGTTGCATGGTCACTTGGTGGCCCATGTTCAAGTCCTAGTAAAACCTGTAATAAGCCAAAAGTTGTGTTTAATTGGAAGGTATTTAATTGTTAAGGACAGAATGACTCTGCTCCAAATTCTAAGGATCTGTGTTGTGATTCATTGACATAAGTCTGTTTAAAAACTCCAAACAGTATCTCTCTTCATCGCTGACACTTCAAGTATAAACAGTCCTGCTTGGACATGACTCCAGTAGCAGAACAACCTCCATGGCTTTTCGGACTCCTTTGAGAAAATTCCCTTTTTCTGTGACCCACACAAATCTGGAAATTTTTGGTTACTAGGTAAAATTCCATGCTCAAATGAGATATATGTTGCTTCCAAAATCCAAAGAGACGCACTATGCACTGTGCCTCTTTCTAAGTGGGAAGAGGGACAGATGAAGCAATGTTTCCCATGGAAGTATCATCATGCATTAGGCCACTGTACCCTTAGAAATTTAGCTGATGTGACAAGTCTCTGATATTTTGGGGGATTTATTTTACAAATGTTTTATAAACATGCCTAGAGTAGCTGCTGCTTTCTGTTCATCAGATCCAAGCAACATAGTTGGAAAATTGTACTGGTCCTTGGAATAAAAATGCAATCTACGCCTTATGGACTTGACTTTAACATAGGGATGGAGACTTGATATAGCTACTTATATACTGTAATAAAAGTGTATTGTTGGCTCTTTCAGCTAAAAATCATCGGTTTCTGTTAGTCACTACCACTAAGTAAAGTGAAAAGAGCATTTTCCAGATCAGTAGTTGCATACCAAGAGCTACTGGATATGTTGATTTGACCTAACAATCCAATCACTTGTAGAAAACCATATACAATGAGGCAACACCTTTAAAATAATCCACTTTAAGTCACCAAGATATATTTATTTCTGCACAGGTTGAAGAGGTGACTTGAAATACACATAGGAGAAATCATCATGCCTATATCTTTCAAGTCCTTGATGATGGGCACTAACCTCTCCAGTCCCTTCAGGAATAGATCATTGCTTTTGATTTACTATTTGAAAAATACCAGCAGTTCTAGTGGCTTTCATTTGGCCATTGTATCGCAAAGAGCCATGGAGCCCTCACTCCATCACTCAAGGAACCAATACAGAAATGCTGCCACTTTGTGAATATTTGTCTGATTATATCTATCTGAATATATTTATTTAAATGTATTGGGTTAGGGCCGGGCCTGTGGCGCACTCGGGAGAGTGTGGTGCTGATAAATGTATTGAGTTATGCATTGCAGAACTGGGACAGTAACCCTGGGGTAATTTGGGGGAATCTCTTAGCCAACAGTGAGATAGACCTGAGCAAAAACTCCAGTGATAATCTCTGAGCCTCCTCTGACTTGTGGACCACAAAAGACATTTTGAATCTTCAGAAATTAGTGTTAGTTCAGAATCAGTGCCAGATATTCCCCCAAAGTATGACTATTTCCCCTTCTCTAAATCACTGTTATCTTTAGCAAATGGCTGCTGGTCCCTTGGGAATGAATGGGAAGAATATTAGCAATATAAATATTTCAAATTATAGTAGGCTCCTTCCAAAAGAAGATCCAGCCTACTCTTCATTCGAGGATCTTGGGATCTGTGAACCTGCTTAAGTGAGAGGATTTATTATGGGGCCATGATGCTCTAACAAGATGACTTGAGACATATTTGTGTTCTCTGGACCTAGAATTTTTTTACTTCTATGTGTCAGGGAAGACTTTTATAGGAACATCCATCTCTTTCTGTTGTAGGCATATTATCGTTAACCAGAAAACACCAAAGATCTTTGTGGGTCAGATTATTCTGATTAATTACTTTTGACAATGAAGTTCATTTCAATAAGGATTTTGACTTTGTCTTTGGTGTTACTTGCCCTGGCATGCTAAATTTGGGAGCCCAGTTCAATGGCAGTAGTTCCTACCGATATTCCCAGCCTACAGAGAGCAAACATAAAGCTTTTCAAAGATGCTTGGGCTCCTTTATTTATCACTGAATGCATTTATCACTTCCCATAATCTTGGTGTAGAGCATATCATCTTAACCTTCCTGGGAGACACAGTGAAGAAGTCTTACATGATAAATCCACTCTAATAATGCGGTTTCTCTAGGCTATTGTATACCTTCCATTCCAGTATTCTAAGGAGTTTTCATAGAACATTTGGATTTAAGTTTTACTCTAGCAAATTTTAGAGCCATTTCCAGTCCAAACTGTTAGGTTCTACTAAAAAATAATAATAAAATAAAATGACACTTCGATTCTAGCATCTTGGCTTTATGAGCCCATATAAATAAATTTGGCCTGATGCAAATTATATTCCTTCTACCTGATCTCTCACATGCTCCCAAGGTTTCTGTAGATATAATTTGTCAAAGTCATGTAATATGTTAGTGTGAATTATACATCATCATGGATATCAGGTCTCAAAGCAATGAGAGGTGGTAGGAAGGGGCCCTGAGGAGAGTCAGTAGTCTCTTGGAAGGAAACCACCTTAGTTCAGAACATTATAGATTCTTCAAGCAAAGGGAAAAACCTTACGAAAACCTTATCAAACAGGTTCCTTCTACTGGCAAGCAAGGCTCAACAGAATTTAGGGGTTCAAGATTTCCAGCTGAATTAGATCCGCTCATATGCCCCCATCTCAAATTGTAGCATCACATTTATTTCCAATCTATGTTTTGACTTTAATATTATTATAAATCCTAATAATTTAGGAATTCAATTAGCACTGTAATTCAGTTATCTGTAGACTTGATTTTGTGTTTTATTTATAGAAATCTTGATACTACAGCTACAGTAAATAAAGATTTATTTTAGGCAGTTTAGAATATTTCAGGTCCCTTCAATGTAACTTAATTTAGACTTTAAAGCTCTAAACTCAGCTTTTCATTGTCCCCAGTTCTCCAGTGCATTTAGAGGCAGAAAACCCACACAATTATGCCTCATTTCATTGAAATGTTCTATGGAAAAGAATCTTGGTAGCCCAAAACTGTGTCCTCTATAATCATTTCATTACAGCTAGCTACAAGTGATTATTTGCATAAGTATTTTACCACTGCATGCTCCTTCAGAAACAAGGTCAATATAATCGACCTTCAAATATAATCAGATCACAGAAATAACTTTAGATAACTAAGAACCAAATCATCAAACTTATCTGTTAAGTTTCTGTTTTCTGGAACCACTTTTGGTACCAAATCTCTATCAGTTAGTGTTCAATCTGAAAAGGAGAACCACAGGAAGGAAGGTGAAGGCTGTTTTTAAGGCTATCATTATGTCTGATGCTGGAGCTTGAAAATTGTAGGGCAGTAGTCAATCAGGGAGGAAAACTTTTTATACTTCCTTTTTTTAAAAAAAATAACTTTGGGATGGGGACAAAGTTGTTTCTTCCTTCATCTTCTTGAATATTCTATATGCAATGCTTTTATATTCATTTCATAAATTATTCAGTTATTTAAATTTCATCTGTAATTCATTCATCTCAAGATGGATTTATGTGCTTCTTTTAATTTTTTAAATTTTATTTTTAAATTTCTTTTATGATTTACTTTTTCTCTGTTTGATAAGCTTATCTTGAGTTGAATTTGTCTTTTGCCTTGTCTCTTTACCTTACCTTTGCATTTTTATTGGTTTTGAAGATGTCTCCACGCAGATCATATGGTTCGTAGTCCTGAAGAAATTATTTTATTTGTAACTCAAGGCTCCTGCCTTGTGGAAACATGGCAAAAAGCACAGATTCAGTCATTGAGATAGCAGATTTTCTTTGCTCCCTCCGCATTCTTCTGTTTTGTTTTGGTGCATTAATGCATGTATTTGGGGAGTGGGTATTATTTTTATGTAAACACATCTCCAGCCAGGCAATACATGTTACCATTTCTTCATGTGAAATTTCATATGAAATCTTGCTTCATGGACAGAGGAGCTCACTTATCATCTCCAGTCTTTGAGAGGAAGTCCGACTCTTGAGACTTGCCCTCTCATCATGCTAGGCTGAGGGTTAAGTCATAGATGACAGTGCTCCTATATGTATTCAGTAAAGTATGTAATCAAACACTTCAAAAAATTATAAAATTGATGTAGAACTTAGCAAGCTGTAGGTGAATTTTTAGGAGAATTATATGTGCTGAAACAACCTTGAATTGTTTATGATGAATATTCAGATCTAAAAAGAATACAGAGTTTTGGTTCAGATATTTGCTTGTTGTGGGAAGTAATAAGCTAGGGTGTTGGAATAAGGAGGAGAAATGGCTGAAAGATGGAGTTTATAAGATAGGGACATGATACCATGAAGAGGAAAATGATACAGTAAACCTAATAATTACCATTTATTGTACATTTACCTGGCCCAAATATTAAGTTAAATTGCTAAAGCAAATTAATATGATTTCCATCTTATTGATTGTTATTACTATTATTATAATTATTATGCCCATTTCACAGTGTATAAATTTGAGAAAAGTGATTATATAACTTGTCTAAGATTATACAGCTAATAAAGGAATACAAATACAGACTATTTGACTACAGAATATCCGAATCTTAATGTTTGCATCCTCTAAAGAAATAGAGATGAGAAAACATTGTTTTCTTGATAGATACACTCGGTGTCATTACTCACATGCATGTTTCATACATGATAGGCGGGCTGGCCACATATCAAAGCTAACTGGCAAAGCAAGAGTGTGGGACACGGAGATGAAGCAAGGCCGTACAGGTCTTGCATCCAATAGCTCTAAGGAGGTGGTGATTTCATTCTTCTTCCTATTCTAATCCTCTACTACAACTTATTGAAAATGTTTTAGGGAGAAGTGAAGTGCAAAACCAAAATGGGGAGCAAAAATGATAACATTGAAAATGGTCAGAGATAAAATGACAGACAAATTCTATCCTGCTTTCATAACATTCACTTGCGGGACGTACATTGGAATCCTAAAGTTATATATATAGCTACAACTATAAGTAACTATGCGTTAGGCTAATTTCCTTATTAATAAGTGAGTGTGAACAACTACCTCTAGGTTGCTTTCTATTGCAGTCAATCCCCTGGCATCAAAGATGCCCTTGACACAGTTGAGCTGGCTTGAGTGTGGAAAAAGGATGGATAACAGTACAAAACCTCAGGAAGATGAAAGTGACTGATGCAAGCAAGGAGCCTGAAGGAAAGTACTGAGGACTCAGTGAAGCGCAGTGGGAAGCGATATCACATAACTCCCTACCGATGATCAGTGGGACCGTCCAACATCCCACGCCGCGTGCTGGTATCTGAGATGGAGCAGCTCGATATGAACAAAAACCTCATGCTGTGAGTAAGGAAGAGAAGTGCTGCTGCAAACGGTGCTGGAGCCGTGCTCAGAGGGGTTGTTAAGCCCACTTACTGCAGCACTCTTTCTCTCACTCTAGCCACACACGTTTAATGTGTGTGTGTGTGTGTGTGTGTGTGTTCTAGATAGATAGATAGATAGATGATAGATAGATAGATAGAGATAACAAAGGAAGGCCATAATATGCTGAAGCTTTCAGTCATAATTAAGAGTTTATGAGTCATAAATATGTTAGAAATAGATCATTAAAAGGAAATAATAGACTTTTTAAAAAATTGTGGTTTTTTTCTTCTATATTCTGACATTTTTTTTTTTCCTTTTTGTCTTTTTTTCGTGACTGGCAGCGGATCGCAACCCTCAGTGTCGCGCCCGTACCAGACCGGGACCGGCAACGGGATCACAACCCTCGCTGTTGCGCCCGCACCTCGCTCAGCCAGTGAGCGGCCGGTCTGTATGTGGGATCTGAACCCTCGGCGGGAGCGCCACCGGGCCGGCCCATATTCTGACATATTCTGATATCCATTCCTCTCTCCTACTTTTGTTACTTTTTTTTCTTTAGCAAAACTAATGTGTTTAAATGCATACGTCCATTTATGTGAATTTTTTTTGTCCCTTAAAATGAATATGTTTGATTAATGGTCTTCCAAAAGTTCATGGAAAAATTTATGTAATCTTTTTCTTCTAGTTTTTCATGAACTTTTTGAAGTACTCATATGTAAGTATGCATTTATATATATAAACATATAAGTATATATATTTTATGTTTATATATAAATGTATACATTTATATATATAATATACATATAATATATATATATATATTATGTTTATATATATAAATTCATACTTTATATATGCATACATTTATATATAATATATGTATTATGTTTATATATATATAAATGTATACTTACATATATGAGTACTTCAAAAAGTTCATGAAAAAATAGAAGGAAAAGATTATACAAGCTTTATAAAATCCAATCCTACTTTACTTTTCCTTAGTTCTTGTTTTTTTGGTCTCAATACATTATTCTTCCTTTGTTTTTTGTGTCCGTCTCCCTACCCCCTCATTCTCATCCATAAAATGATTTCTGTTTATTCGTTTAAATTTAATGGTATATAAACTTGACAGAATATTCCCTAAACACTCAGGAGTACCTGAGATGACCTTAAGAACAAATATTAATCCCATGTCTTACGAGAGCAATGAAATGGGAGAGTCATCCTTTGCTTCCCGTTTTCTTTCACACCTGGAGTTTTTGTTTGCTTCTCTGTACACTAGTGAGGCATAGATAATCAATAATTCACTTTGATATCTATCTCACCTGGTGAAATTATTTCTCAAGGTTTGGCATGGGAACATGGTCTTCCTCCAGAGACATATGAATCTTTATATGAATTTTCATTGTTTCTGGTACTATTTTGGCTATACTTTCTGAGGCTGACCACTGACTACCGTACTACTGAGTACTACCACACTGCAGTGCTGGAGTGGTACTGAGTTACTTCTCCAAGTCAAGCAGCCTCTCCCACATACCTGGGCCTTTTGGTTGGGACCAAACTGTGTTAAATGCTTCTTTTCTTCCAATTTACTGGGTCTCAGATGAGAGACTCGAGGATTTACCTGACCCTCCTTACACATCTATGGCCTCTTCTCATCTCCCTTTCTTCCATATAAGAATTGAAATCTTGTCTAGAAATATAAAGCCCCTGGGGCCACAGAGCCTTGACTCACAATCTCAAGCTCCTTTCTTGATCTTGCATGTTTTTCCTTCTCTTATACTTTTCTCTCATCTGGAAACTGGTAATATTTCTTCCTGCTACTCCTGTTTATTTTATTTTATTTTTAAATTTTACTCCATTTAAATTACTATATTTAAATTATTTTATGAATGATTGCTGCATTCAAATTACTGTGTACAATATGGATTGGATTTTTACTGCATTTAAAACAATGAGCGCAAAATCATTTTGGGCTGTCATTAAAGTAGCAAAGCAGGATTTATGTACAAAGTTAGTAAAAGAGCACTTCAAAAAGTTAATGAAAAAATAGAATTAAAAGATAGTACTCATCTTTTCATGGACTTTAAAAATACCCTTATATTAAGTTCCAATTTTGTATTTTTTTATTTTTAATGTTATCAAATGTCTTAAATAATCACATATTTTAAACAAAATCATAATATAACTAGAAGAAAACATGCCATTTTTAATCTAGATTGTTCTTTCATGATACTTATAAATAGGAAAGGTTGATACAATCTTTAAAAATGGCATAAGTAACAATATGTAGTTTAAAATCTCTGTGGATCAGAGATCCACACTTGAGTGTATGTAAAAACACTCAAGCAAAAATTGAAGAAAATTAAAGAAATAAAAAATAATGGCTATACATTAAGTCATTATTAATATTCCAAGGCTCTAATATTATCCTTTCATAGGTAATAAATTATTGTTACCTTTTTCAATGGCAATTTTCTTATTTGTTTTCTTTGACACAACAATTTTATTGTTATGAATTTAACCTGAAGAAATAATTCATAATCCTGTAATTCCACTGCTATAACTTTATTCTACAGAACACATCTAAAATGACCATCATTCATAACACTTACATATTCTTTGGACTTCTAACAAATTAGAAACAAACCAAATGACCATTGAAATGATATAGGTAAATGAATTTGTTTTATGCAATATAATGAGTTATGCATGAATTCATAAAACTCAACAATAACCCACAACGCTCGGACCAACTGATATGCATGAATTCATAAAACTATTTAGAAGAGTATTTAATTAAGAGGAACAATAATCATAGATGTAGAACTATAGCAAATTGTTTTGTTTCTATTCAGTTAGGGTTTTCTGAGCAAATTCTACCAAAATCTCAGCAAAACTAGTCGTGTACAGATACGAGGCTGACATTTTTGAAAATCTGGGATATGGGGAGGGGAAGAATTTCATACACTATAACAAGTAATTTGTCAGCATTTCATATACTATAACAACTGCTTTGTCTGTCATGCCATTATCTGGAAAAGGAGATGGAGTCTATGCTAAGAGGACACCAGCTGAAGGCATGAGGTGAGGGCATATTTCCTATTAAACTGAAGTTACTTTGAGTACCATCCACACCCTGCTATATTCACAGAGAATTCTTGCAGTAAGTAACATGCCTGTGATTTTGACTGAAAGCATGAAAATAATAAATATACCATGTCCTCATTCAGGTATCCAAGCATTAAACTTTGTAACTGGCACAGCTGATTATGGGCTCGGATTTTTCCGAATTATTTTTTTAAACCAGCCTTACTCCATCACTGCAATGATACCCTCAGGGTACAAAGACTTAAGGTTCTTATTACATCAATTTTTTTTCAATTCCTATTTTTTTCAATTCCTATACTCACAGTTATATCCTGCTAAAGCAGAAATATGAATTTAATCAGATGCAATACGGTATCTTTAGAAAGATAGCACATATCTGACACCTGTCAGCTCATCAATGTTTGGTCTACTATTCCACAAATTACTACATGTATCATTCCTGACAACTAAACTGATGTGAAGAATAAAACACATCTTAAATTTTGTGAGACTCTCAAGCAAGAAATATGCAGTAGAAAATCTATTCTCAAGCTTGTTGGCCTTAGAAACTTTTTGCACACTTAAAAAGTAGTGACAGCCCCAAATAAATTTTGTTTACCTGGAATATGTTATGCATATATACATACAAATGCCATATTAAATTACAATTGGAAAATTTAAGAACATGTGGATAAACAAGGATATAATCTATAAGTTATACTAGGATGATTATATATCATCATTAGCATAAGATAATTTAACTGTACATTCATAAGAGAAGGAGAGTAGAAAACACAATAACTTCTTAGCATTAACTTTTAAATGGTTTTCACTTTATGGAGTCCCTGAAAGGTTTCTGGCCACCTTCATAGTTACTTGGACTATATTTTGGCAACTGTTTTAGAGAAGACAAAAACACAGCAATGATTCCTTGTGTGTGTCTGCATGTGAGTGTGTGTGACCTTTTTGTTGTTTTTTTAATAAACCCTTATTCTATACTTTGAGAAATGAAATGAAGTATGGAATATGCTGTCTCCTTTTGCCATCTGGAATTGTATGGACAAATAATTTTTTTTTATCTTTTGCTGATGGGAATAGTCTATAAATTTATTTTTATTGACAGAAAATAAAAGAGATTGCGAAGGCTGGGAAGAGGGATTCTGTGGAGGTGAGATAGTGTGAGGAAGGGTTTCTTCTTTGATCTATGTGGGGTCCAAGGTCATAAAAACAGAGAAGCTGAATGGGTTGTTATGATGGCAATTAAAAAAAAAAAAAGGATTCAGAACAAGTAAATAGAGCCAGTACAACCGGAACATGATAGAAGCTAGAATACAACGGTGGGGAGTGAAAGACAGTAAAATAAGAAGAGCACAATGGTTCAAGCCAATTAAACAAAACCATAGTCTAGGGGAAATATACGGAGAAGACTGTGGCCAGAAGCTTTTGTGCTTCCTAGTGCAAAGGGTAAGAAAATATGACAGTACTTAAAAGATCAGGTCCCAAAAGGCAGAGACAAAATCAATTGTCCCAGATTACCAGAAAAGGTTCTGTGATGGTGGCAGTGATTTAGTTGTAGATGTATGTAAAGACATGAGATTGTGTCAACTGAGAATTTTCTGCAAGTTCAATACTATATCTGGAAAATTTAACTATTAACTATTTTAAATGCTTAAAATATTTCAATTCTATAAACTCTAAGTGAGAATACCTAATGGATACATGAGAATATGTTTTGCAATTTGTTGTCAGACGCTATCTGACCCATATATTTGTCCTTCCTATTCTCGAGCTGTACATGTTACTTAATTCTATTATGAAGAAAATCTCAAACATTTAAGTACCAAAGATTTTCATGTTAAAATGTAATTTTAACATGTTAAATCATTTTATGGAAACTTCAAAAATCCATTTCCATTATTATTTTTCCGATCATTAATTCAAATGAAATGTAAAGTATAAAACTCTAACAGTTTAAATATTAGAATGAAGTAAACTAAAATGTATCATTATGTGACTCAATTTAATCAAAGTATTAAAATTGGCCAACTTTTTGGTAATTAAATATGTGAGTATAAATTCAAACAATGTTGTTAAAGCATTATTTTTTAAAACGTGTATTGCGGTAATTAATGATTAGGCATTCAACTAGTACAATCCTATTCTTTCAGAAAGGTTAGTAGATATGGCTTGGTTTATTTAAAATATGCATCAAACTTTCACAATATTTTACAAAGATTTAAATAAAATTTAAATTATAGGGTAGCGTTTATCTTATTCAGTGTAAAAGGTAAATATGTGGATATATTTTAGTTTTAAATTTTAGGAAAGGAGGCTATAACTTATGAAAGATATATAAATAACATTTACTATAATTTTCTGGCTTATTTTAGAGCCTATTTATAAATTTATTGATTAATAAAATCTGTAATATATTGCTTCACCCACATTATTTTTCTCCTTTATGGAATTAGGATGATGTATTTCTCAATATCTATATTCAGGAAACTTTAATATATTTTTCAGTGATTAATATAGCTTACTATGAGAAGCAAAGAACTAGAAGCCACACACTGAAGAAAAGTTTACCCTTAGCCACAGGGGTCCATTTTACTTACAATGCACCTGTCTCTTTTGTAGATAAGAGGCAAATTTGAAACTCATTTTTTTTTTCAATTGGAAATAATATTCTATAAAGAAGTTTTCATGTCTATTTTCTTTAGTTAAAATTATAATATCAAGCTATTGAAGTAAGAAGGAGTTGAAAATAAAAAGGAGTGTCAATGTGAAGTTTGCACTTGCTCTGCAAACATGGTAACACTATATGGGAGAATGTATAGATCTGCTATTTTAACTACGTCTTTAAAAACAGTCTTCTGGGTTAGTCACCTGTCTTTTCTCATATAATTCTAATAGGATTTCTACTTTATTATGCATTTATTACAATACATTGGCAACATACATTTTATATTGAATTTTGTTTTCTCAAACAAATTGATTTTTCCATGAAAGGTTCTTTTATTTCAGTCTCCCATAGGAATACCAAATAGCCTTCTTGTTTGTATAATTCAAGCACAAATTGCATGCATTGTAGTTATTTTTGGTTTTCTTTAATTTCTTTATTTTCTTTTCTTTCTTTCTTTCTTTCTTTCTTTCTTTCTTTCTTTCTTTCTTTCTTTCTTTCTTTTCCCCTAAAATCTGATTATTTGCTTGATTAATTCTCATTTTCTTAGATAATTTTAGAAAGAAATAAGTGTTGTGAGGACAATAAATTGGGATAATCTAATGGAGAGTAAACAGGGCAAGTGTTTAATTTAGATATGGGTAGGAAATTCCTTTTACATTAGGTCCTCTATCATGCAGAGGTGGGGATATTATTTGCGCAAACATGGAGAAAATATTTGAGGTAATAGAGCAACTGTAAAGACCCTTAGGTAGAAAACATTTACTGTTTTGGAGAAAAAAGGATGAGGAAAAAAAAAAATGCCTGAAATGAGGTCAGAGAAGCAGTAGGAGACCAAATCTTGAAGGCCATGGTAAGTGCTGTCTGTGTAAAATGTCCCTGCTTATAGACTTTAAAACAGGGTGGTTATCTGGGATTAACTGGATGGGACCAAGGTAATCACATGGGCTCTTAGAAATACAAGAGAAAGGTAGAAGGAAGGGTAGGTCAGAGAGATGGGATAACAGAAGGAGAGATTCAAAGTGTGAGAGACACTGTGAGACTCCACCCAGTGTTTCTTCTGGCTTTGAAAATGTAGGAAGGTGCCATGAGCCAGAGAATGAAGGCTGACTCTAGAAGCTGGCATTAGCTCCCAACTAACAGATGGAGAGGAAGTGGGAACCTCAATCCTATAACTGCAAGGAACCAAATTCTACAATGGGCAGTTCTTCAATGGGCAAGGAAATGGATTTGCCCCCAGAAACTTCAGAAAGGAACGCAGACTACCCACAGCTTCATTTTAGCACAGTGAGACCCATGTCAGACTTCACACCTACAGAACTGTAAAATAACAAAATTTTCCTGTTTAATATGCTAAATTTGTGGTAATTTCCTATGGAAGCAATAGAAAACTAATACACAGATCTTACCAAATCTAAATTTAGTGATGATTCAGACAAGAACTAGACAGAGATAAAGTAGTTCTCTATGTAGGACCGTGAATCTGTAAAATTCAATTCCCCCAAAATTGTTCCTTTTTCCAGTGTTTGGATGAATTTGACATCAAATTCACAGATGGATATTTTGAGCAATGTATATGTAAATAGCATACTCAGAAACTTTGGTTTTGAGGCTCTTTAATTCTACAAATCATTAGTTACATAGTAGAAAATATTTACATTTTTAAATTTTGCCTTCTTATATTTTGGATACATATACTTAACTTAGGTTAATGTATAATTTTTCTTATAGTATTTTCACTCTGTTTTAAAATATCATGGTTAAAATTTCCTTCATAATGAGTTAGAATATCTTTCTTACTATTGTTCATTTTTTTAGCATGCCACATATAAAATAGAGCTCTAAATTTTCAAATTGTATTTGAAATCACTTATAAAGTTGTTTGAGTCTGGTCTTGCTTTTCAGTGGGTAGATATATATTTTTTATAGTGATGTAAGTACATTGATCATTATGTTATATTTCAAAAGTTCCTGGTGAATGATGGATCTGACCTCCTTATATATTAAAAGTTTTAATGTCTAAGTTGGGTTTATAGAATGCAGGAGGGTTTTAATATAATAATATCCTTTAAAAAAGAATAGCTATAAAGAGAAGGAAACTTTGAGGTTTTTATAAATACGCTAATGGTATTCAGCAGAAATTCAATTGGAGCGCTATCTTAAATAGTTTGGGTTTTTTTTTATTTGTTTTGTTTTATTTTTTTAAAGCAAGTTCACCTGGTTAGTGTAAATTAATTATTGTAAATAAATCTAGATTTATAAGGAATGGATACTTGTAGAATTGGAAATAGTCCTGGTACCAAAATATGTATTACTTATCTATGCTGCACAGCAAATTATCACACACAGAGTGGCTTAAAACAATAATTATTTAATATCTCACAATTTCTGTACATCAGAAGACCAGATAGTCTGTCTGGGTTCTCTGATCAAGGTTCCATAAGGCTGAAATCAAGATGTCATTCAGGTGGCGTTCCTATCAGGAGACTCAAATAGAGAAAGATTTGCTGCTAAGCCCCTTTAGGTTGTTGTGAGAACTGAGTTTCTTCTTGCTGTAGAATTTATGACAGTTTTATTCTTCAATGTCAGTTACAGACAGTTTCAGCTACATCAAGTCTCTAATTTCTTGACCCACTTTTAAAGGTCAATCTGATTAGGTCAGACCCACCCAGAATAATCTTTTCTCTTTCCTTTCCTTAAAATCGACTGATAAAGTATTAATTATCTGCAAAACATCTTTTTTCTTGTATGTAACAAAACCTCATCATGGGGATGCTGTCCTGTCACCTTTGCCATATTCTAGTGGTTTTATTACACTCAAGATGAGGAGATTACACAAAAGCATACCATTTATTAGGAAATTGTTCATTTTATATGAGCTTACAAGTAAGGTATTGGCATACAATTTTTCACATTAATGTCATTTGCAAAATTTCTACTGGTGCTATAGAAGACATACATTTTGAATTTATTAGTATGTATCTGTCTTATTTTCCAGAAAGATTTTCTGTAAATCTTTCCAGACATTTGTCTATTAGACTTTCCAAAAACAAGGTTGGCTTTAATCACTTTTGGATCTCATATATATTTTTTTCATTTGTTTTTATATGCTATTTTGATCTTCTAACCCTTGCATAAAATATTTGCAACCTTATTCTTTTAAGTAATTTTTATTAAGGTATAATTTACCCATAGTAAAATTTACTCTTTTTGTAAAAAGTTCTATGAATTTTGCCAAATACATACAATTATGCAACCACTAACAAATCAAGATACAGAATATTTCATTATCCCCCAAATTTCCCTATACTGTTTATTGTTAACTCCTTTCTCATCTTTCAACATCTTGCAACATATAATCTATTTTCTGTCTCTGTAATATAGTCTTTTTCAGAATGTCAGAGAAATGGAATTATGAAATTTATTACTTTTTGTGTGTTTATTTTATTGATTACACATATTCATGGGGTACAAAACTTACCATCACCACCTGTGCCCAAGATTTGATGGCCAGATATACTATCAGCATGCCCATTACCAAAAATTGCTATTATCCCCCGTGTACCCCAGGCAATTAATCTCTGACCTCCTTCCCACTTCCTCTCACCCCTCTCTCCTACCTGACCCCACAGCCCTAGGTATGTTCTCTCCCTCTGAAAGTCCAATGCCCCACTATGGTCTTTCTTTCTTTCTCTCTTAGCTCCCACTTATGAGTGAGAACATGCGGTATTTTTTCCTCTGTGCCTGGCTTATTTCACTTAGCATAATTTTCCCTAAGCTCATCCATGTTGCTGCAAATAACAGAATTTCTACCCCCCCCCATAAGTTACCTTTTAAATTTGGCTTATTCTACTTAGCATAATCCAGTAAAGCTTTATGCATGTAATTGTGTGAATCAGTATTTTTTCCTTTATATTCCTAAATAATACTCCATTGTATAGATATACTATATTTGTTTTTCCATTTCTCATTTGAAGAATATTTGGAATGTTTCAAATTTTGGGTGATTATGAATTATAGTGCTATAAATCTTCAAATACAGATTTCTGTCTGAACATAAGTTTTAATTTTTCTTGAGTAAATACCTAAGTTTGAAATCACTGGGTTTTATATGAAGCTTATGGATAAATTTATATGAATTTGGAAAACTGTTTTCCAAACAGCTTTAACAATTTGTCTTCCCACCTGTGACAGAAGGGAGCTGCCACCACAGCAAGAAAGCCACCCAAATAGGAACAAAGCTGCTAAGGAAATGAACAAGCTCTGACACCTCCAGGAGACACATGAAGACTGACTGGGTCTGGACAAAGAGAAAAAATAAAAAATACATAAAAACAAAAACCCTGTATCTTAGAAGAAGTGAGTAAAGCTACACGGCTACTCCAGTTGTCGGGTTGAGGCGAAAGTTTTAGCAATTGTAGGGTTAGGGCCATAGCTATGCTAATTGTATGGATAGCATTTCATATCTAAAGCCAAAACATTTCATTATTTTAGTTATACTACCATTGTACAGAATGGGTCTCCAGACCCCTCACAAGCCAGGCTGGGTCACCAGACCCCTCACATGCAGGTCCATGCTAAGTAATTAGAAAAGATCCTGGGAGCCATTGGAAAATGACATGAGCTCAGTCCTCAGCAGCAGCAGCAGCAGCAGTGGTGGCCTCCCAGAGGGTCCCAGAGGCCCTTGGCAGCAACAGCCTCCAACAATACTAGCAGCCTCCCCATTCTGCCCACCCCACTTCCACCCGGGGCATCCCAGGGGCAAGGGTGCCATGGATCAGAGCCACTCATCCTTTATACTTAAGTCATAACCCGTGACACCTGGGTGCACATGAGCAATTACATTAGACAATTACCAACTAACACCTGGGTGCATGTGCCTATTTACATCAAATGTTCGGCAAGATTCTGAAAATCTGAGGGGCCCTGACCATTTTCCTTCACTTTCCCTACAAAGTGGAAAAAATTCATACTGGGCCCAAACCATTAGAAATCTCCTACTTTGAGAGAAGGAGACAGTATTCTACTTTATAATGCCCACCAGAGATAGAAGGCAGAAGTCAGAAGTCATTGAGAGCATAGTCATGATTACTGAAATAATCCACATCTCAGGCTCAATACAGACCTGCCTAAGATTGGGGCTCAACCAGGTCAACAGAGAATCTTTACTCCACCACCAAGCTTTTAAGATCTGAGTAGCAAGAAAAACCTGTACACCCGTAACAAAAAGGCAAAGAGAGTTTGTAACTGAAGTTCAGATATAAAAGGAAGGTAAAAAACTAATATAAAGAATGATCACTAAATAAAGTTCTCCAGCATACATAGAGAATGAATGTTAAAGAAAACTCTCCAGCATGTGAGCATCTAACCCAATCACAAGAACAACATAAGAGGTCCTGAATTCAATGGTGTACTGTGGAACTTCACCACTGAAGAATTCAGGACCTCAGGCATAACTAACTCCATCTTAGGCCCTTACTGCTTGTTGCATCTTTGTGAGAGCTTTGTGAGAGTCCATAAAGTTATAGAGTAACTAGGAGAAAAGTAGTTAGAACAATAGACAGGAACAACCTGCTGACTGTGAAGAAGGAAAGATTACATACTGGTGTGGTGGTAAGCCTATCTGGCCACCTGCATCAACATTTGGAGCTAGTTACTTAAATTTATTTACGAACTGCCTATATAAGCCTGAGCTCAGCCTTGAGATAGCACGGAGGGAAGTTTGGTTCTTGGCTTGCTGTCTGCTCGAACCATTACTCTGTAGGTAAGATACCCTGAAAAAAGTTCTTTGCTTTATTGCATGGAATGACCTATTTTGTTGTTTAGAATTGAGATACCTTTCCATTTAGGTGTATAACCTGCCCTTGGGCTGCCTTCAGACAGCACACAGACAGCAAAAATAAAACCTATGTCTAGCTCAATTTCTGATGACCTTATCTAAGTCTCCTCCCAAAACACACAACCTAACAGTAGAAGCAGGCTTCTCAGTTCCAAGCATAAAAGCAATGTACTTCAATTTCTACTGTTCTACAGTTCTAGACAAAACATTCAGTAATTCATCAGCCATTGTTAGTCACACACACAAAAAACACAAATAACATTGTAAAACAAAAGAATCAACAGAACTAAGATGTTGAAATTATTAAACTGGAAAAATAAAATAACTATACTTATGTTAAAGGTTTCAGTAGAAAATACTAAAAATATAGAACAGATGAAAAATTTCAGCAGAAAAATGGCATTCTATAAAAATGCTCAAAAAAGAAAGATATTGTCATATTAATTTTCTATTTCTGCATAGCAAACTAGCACAAATTTACTGGTTTAAAATAATAGCTGTGTATTTCATAATTTTGTAATTTTCCTACAGTATAGGTAGGTCATCTATTCAGGGTTTCACGAGGCTGTAATCAAGGTATCAGCTGGACTTCATTCTCATCAGATGATCATCTGAGGAAAGATATGCCTCTAAGCTCCTGTTGGTTGTTGGCAGAATACATTTAGTTGCAGCTGTTGAAGCTTAGGTGATGTGATTCTGTAATATCAGGAGAGTTTCTCACCTCAGGGAGAGCCATTGTTCCTCATCTAATACCTTTTACCTGATTAACCCATTCTCATTGCTATAGGTTCAATGTGTACCCTAAGAGTTTATGTACTGGAAACTTGACCCCCACTGTAACAGTGTTAATGTGGGTAGTCCAATTATGATATTTGGAAGGTGGGGCCTTTAACGGGTGATTGGATCATAAGGACTGTGCCCTGCTGAATGGATTGATCCATTAATGGATCAATGGGCTAATAGTTTAATGGGTTATCAGGGAGCCATTCGATAGATTTATATGGAGAGCAAGTGAGCACTTTAACTCTCTCACTCATGACATTATTGCCATGTGATACCCTGGTCACTGTGGGACCCTATGGAGAGTTCCCACAGAGAGGAAGGCCCTCACTAGATGTGTTTCCTGGACCTTGAACTTCCCAGCCTCCAAAACTGTAAAAATTAAATTTTCAGCAACATTTGATTTTTGAGTGTTTTGCTTTCAAAAGGCAGCAGGCAGCCAGACCTGTGCTCAGTAACATCTTGCATAGATTTTTACTTATTTTGGTACTATCTAATTCCAGTGCCATATGTGTTACTACAGATTTATTTATATTTCTTAATACAATTAGTTATTGAAGTTTTTCAACTATCGTTTTGTTTATTAACCCCCCTCCATTCGTTCTAATGTTTCCTTCTGCAAAGTAAGGCAAATCATAACTAAAGCTAAAATGTTTCATTATTTTAGTTATTATTTTAGTTATACTAAGTTTCCATTTATATTATCAGAACTAGGGCTCAGACCTTCCAAACCCATTGTACAAACTGGGTCACCAGATCCCTCACATGCCAGGTTGGGTCCCCATACCCCTCACACACAGGTCCATCCATGCTAAGTAATTGGGAAAGATTCCAGGAGCTGTTGGTAGATAACATGAGCTCAGTCCTCCACTTCCTCAGTGGCAGCAGCTTACAGGTCTGGTAGCTTATGGGTCGGGCAGTGGCAGCGGCCTTGCAGAGGGTCCTGGGGGCACTAGCAGCAGCAGCTGTTAGCAGCAGTAGTGGCCTCCCTGTGCCTCCCCCATGGAGGCGGCATCCCAGGGATGGGAGGCTTGATGGATCCGAGCCACTTATCCTTATACTTAAGTCCATAACTCAGGACACCCGGGTGCACATGCGCGATTACACTAGACAATAACCAAGGAACCCCTGAGCGCATGTGCATATTTACATCAAATGCTAGGCGAGATTCTGAACATCCGAGGGGCCCTGACCATTTTTCCTATATTTTCCCAGCACCTTCTAAAATGTTTACCAGATATTTGCTTGACTTTCTCATTACCAATGTTTCATGTCTCATAAGCACTACTTTATATACTTTTGTGTCTTTATCAAGTCCAGCTATATGTTGATTGATTTGCTCATCAGTCTTTCAGTTTCCCATATTTCTATTCAGCTTCATGTGTTGATTGGGCTGTTTTTTTTTTAAAATTGTGGCTCACATTGCTTCTTTACTTTTTATTTTTCTTATAAAAAATCTTATCTTTATGGTCTTTAAATTATTTTTGTAATTATCTTTATTCTTTTAAACATATACATTATATACTTTGTTTAGAGTATCCAATTACTTCAAAGTCTTCCAGTACTAGTATTTTTGTTTTTTTAATTGTATCTTTGTCCTACATTTAAGACAGATTGTATTTTCATGTTTGGTAGAATTTAGTTTGTGTGATCTTCAGTGAAACTGTTTATTACAGGTAATCTCATATAGGCTAGGTTTTGAAAGTGTCCCATCTAAGCAATTTCTGTGTTTGCTTCTGATATATACCTCAACAGTATCATTTACTCTTAAGTTGCTGAACCGTGTTTAATTAGAATTCTAGAACCATGGAATTATAAGAATTTTATATTTGGAATGCACAACTTTTATTAATGAAACAGTTATTTTTTTTTCTTCTAAATTACGAAGGAGATATTGACCATTTATAATAGATATAAACCTAAACTAATAGAGCAAAACTGCATATTGGATCAGTGGAATTCACCAAAGGCCTTTAATATCTGTTCCATGAACAAAATAATCTGTTGCAACTTATAAAATGGAAAAGTTAAATTAAACAGGACAAAACACATAAAAATGCAGAAAGCTCTGACAAAATTTTGACAATTCACCAACACAAGAATGTTTTTATCATTCATTGACAGATGCAACTCAATATTATATTTAGTTTATTTTAGAATAGCTATCTTTTTATTTATTTATTTATTTTTTATTTTTTTATTTTTATTTTTATTTTTTGTCTTTTTTCCGTGTCCGGCAACGGATCGCAACCCTCAGTGTTGCCCCCGTACCACTCCGGGGAACGGCAACGGGATCAGAACCCTCGGTGTTGCTCCCGCGCCTCGCTCAGCCAGTGAGCGGGAACCGGTCTGTATGTGGGATCCGAACCCTCGGGCGGGAGCGCCGCCGCGCTTCCCAAGCGGCGCACTATCCAGTGTGCCACCGGGCCGGCCCAAGCAGATTGAACTCTTAAAGAGATAGTTCTGACTACCAATACTTCCTGTGGCCAGTTTAATTATTCTGAAATAAAATTATTAGCAATTATTTCATAATTTATATTTAAAGGTTTTTAATTTGGGATTTAGAACACATTTAATGGTCTATGTGTATACATGTTGCAAAGATTAGTCAAGAGCTTTATGGAAATATTTAAGTAACAAGTCTGTGATTCATTTTTGCTTATCTTAAAATCAATATGTATTAGGTGTTACAAGATCACATGTTTTTATTTTTACCTATTTAAACATTTAATCCTACTCTCTCAGTTCTTAAATATTTACCAATTTTTTCTGTTATCAGTTTTTTCTCTCCAAATATATCTAAATACCTTGCCTTCCTTAGATTATTATTTTTCAGGACTACTAGACTTTATAGATCCTTATTCTGGTTGCTAATCTATCTAAATTAGTATAATCATCTATACTGTGATTGCGATGGTTAATTTTAGGTGTCAACATGACTAGATTAAGAAATACCTACATAGAAACCTGGTAAAGTATTATTTTGGGGTGTGTCTGTGATGGTGCTTCCAGGGGAAAATAGCATATGTGTGTGAGTGGACTAGGTGGTAAAGATCTGTGTTCAATATGGACAAGCACCATTCAATCTGCTGGAGGCCCAGAGAGAACAAAAACAAAAGAAAAGGTAAATCTCTTGCTCTATCCTTGGGAGCTGGGATACAGTCTTCTCTCCTGTCTGTGGACATCAGAACTCTAGACTCTTCAGCCTTTGAGTTCCAGGACTTAGAACAGCAATAACTCCGGGCTTTAAGATGGCCCACAACTGAGAATTAAACCATTAGTTTCCCTAGTTCCGAAGCTTTGAACGTGAACTGAGCCATGCTACCAACGTTCAGTTTGAAGAGAGCCTATCATGGGACTTCTGAGCCTTCATAATTGTATGAGCCACTTCCTCTAATAAACCCCTCATGTTTTACTACATATGTTTCTATATGTTTCTTTATTACTCATGTTTCTATATACATATGCTATTGGTTCTGTTTCTCTGGAGAGCCCTGATGCAGTGATATACTGTATATCATTCTATATAACTGCCACATCTTTGAAGCTTAATTTTGATATCTTTACCTTCTTCTACTTATTCTTGACCTGCCGTTTAATATGATCTAAATTATAGAACCATACCAGATAAATTTATTTTGTAAAGTTTATCCATATTCAGACATAAATGTATATATGCATAAACATATTCACCTCTTTAAAAGTGCTTTTCTGATAACTTATCACATTGTATCCCTATATCTGCTATATTTTATAATCTTAGAAAAAGACAATTTTATTTGAAGATGCTGATGGAGGCATATCAATGTGACATAATAAAATCTCCCATCAAAAAGAAACACCACAATTTTCTATTAATTTTCCCTAACTTTGTTTTGAGTATGTTATCTTAATAGACAAACAAAACAAGTGATAGACAAATAAAAGAATGAATAAAAAGGTCAGGTATTAGTATCTAGAATTTTTTGTATTTGTTTAATTTAGTAAGAAAATTTCAAATTTTAGTGCAACTAAGAACTGTGTTAGCATTTTTATAACCAGTGCCCTGTAAGTAATGTTTTATAAAGTAGTTTTTCCAAAATAATGTTGTTAATGTAGACATTATGTGCTGACCTCAGAACCTAATCAATGTATACATTTTATATACATACATGCACACACATAAATAACAAAACATTAATTTTAACAAACGTGGCTATTCAGTTTTCAAGAACATGTGGAATAAACGTGAATGTGAAAGTTTATAATGGAACATCACAGTGACAGCAATAAAAAAAAAAACAGTTGACAGACTGATAGCAGAGAAAGAGAGAATGATAAATAAAACTGTCAGAACTCACAAAGCTAAGAAGTTGAGAAAATTTAGCATAGGGAGTTATCCATACACTTAAACAATTAGGAGGATATAGTTGTTTTGCAGAAAGTTTTACTTTTGTTTAGGTTCAAAAGATTTGTTGGTAAAAGAAACCACTTGTCACATTAATAAGCCAGTTTATGATATTTACTAAGATACAGTGATAAGCAAAGAAAGCAAGATTATGCAGAAATATTAAGAAAATAATTTAAACAGTATACACATCACCAAATTGGGGAAACAACTACATCCATCCAGATATAAGCAATGCTGGGAAGTCCTGTGAACAGCAATCTGGAGTCCCATTTGGAATTGTCCTGGGCAGTGTGTCCACTCCACGGGTGAGATTCAGAGCAGTTTGGGGGAATCCTGCTTATGTTACCCAGCCACAGACTGATAACATTAATGTACACACAAACATGCAGTTGTGGTTATTCTCTTAATGTTTTGATTTCATCAGTCTCCAGAAGGTTCTCTTACCCTGGAAACTGGCAAGGTTCCCAAGGTCCAAGAAGCTCCAGGACTTACTTGCCACTAAAGACCTACCCTGTATGTGTGCATGCCTATGCAGGGTCATTCTTCAGTCAGCGGCCTAGCAATGACTCTGAAGCCTGAACAAGACTATAAACCTCAATTTTCCCAACAGTAGTGTATCATAGGATGATGTAAAATTGACATTCTCAGTGATGACCTAAAATCATTAAGATAACATAAATCTATTTAGAATCATTGTCTTACAGCAGTGTGTTATTTTGCCCTAGTCTGTTTCATTAATTCTTGGATCAGCTATTGCAAATGACCACTTAGAATTTGTTTTTTAAATGAAAAATTGCTATATCAAATAACATTGAGAGTATGCATTCAACTAAATAATAGGAGAGTATATATTCAATAGGGTTCAATTTCCTTCTTTCCCCTAACTTCTATGAAAAGACTTCATCAATTTATTAGGGTTATTTAAAACAATTCTCTTAGTAGAAGGGATATGAAATACAGGAGCTCATTGACTTCATATTATTACAACTTAATGAGCTAAAGAGGACTAATAGATTTACAAATGCATTGGACATTAATATAATGAATATGCATTATCTTAAATCAGAATCTCCATATTTTCACCATTTATTGCTCTTTAATTTTCTTTTTTTATCACAATCACAGATGTCTCAGGCTAAAGTGATGAGATCCGATCAGTATCTTTATATTCAGATTTTACATTTTCAACATGCAAAACAAGTTTTATTTATTTATTTTCTTAAATTACAATTTTTTTAGCATGGAGACAAGAACACAAACCTGGTAATTTCTCTTATTTTTCTTCTTTCTTCAGAATATGGGCACCCTTGATTTGGGCTCTTTGGCTAAGTAGCAGTAAACTGTAATTGCTAATGACTGGGCTTCAACTGAAGATTGCTCATAGTTTAGATTAATTGAAGAGAAAAATAATTCACATTTTAAAATAATAGTTATGTAGTTCACAGAAATAAACTAAAATTGATATTGAGTTAATACGTAATGCACCTTGAGTGTGAAGTGTAGATGCAAAAATTATCTAAAAATACATCTTTTGAGATCTGATAAGTAACCAACTTATGAAGATTTCACATAAAATTTTTCTCCACTAGGGCCGGCCCGGTGGCGCACTGGATAGTGCGCCGCTTGGGAAGCGTGGCTGGCGCTCCCGTCCGAGGGTTCGGATCCCACATACAGACTGGCTCCCGCTCACTGGCTGAGCGAGGCGCGGGAGCAACACCAAGGCTTGCAATCCCGTTGCCGGTCCCCGGTCCGGTACGGGGGCAACACTGAGGGTTGCGATTCATTGCCAGACACGGTAAAAAAAAAAAAAAAAAAAAAAAAAAAAAAAAAAAAAAATTTCTCCACTAAGATGAGTTGACCTTAAATATATAAAAAAGTAGTTTCCTCAAAGGATTATTTTTCAATGTTATAATAGAATGCAAAAATCACATTAATTACAAAATGAAATGGAAAATGGAAAATGAAACATAAGAGGATAATACAGTACATAAATACTAACAAATCACAAGAGTTTTAATATGTCAAAGTCAGATTTTCTTCAACTAATTTTCCACTGTATATTGCTAATTTGTCTTGCAAATTTCATAAAAAGTAAGTGATCAGAGTATATGCTGTGGTGCTGATTTATTTCAGTACCATGCATTTTTAATGGTAGTATATCCTGGGGAGGAAATGTCTGTAAGTAATGTTAATGTGCTTATTTAAGCACTGGTTTACTTTTTTCTTTTATTGAAGCTTAAAGAAATAAATTGCATATCCATGCTGTAGAGAAGCAAATTCTTTTCAAAAGAATGTGAACACACACAACTTTTAACAAAAACTTTCTGAGTCCCATTAACATAACCAGTAGATAAAGACTTCATTTGTAGATGAAGAAATCTGTCTTCTGAGTTAGGAAAACACAATTAAAGGCTCATGTTTTTGAAAATGTTATAGTACTTATCAAAGTTCGCCTGTTGCATTCCAATATACTTAATAAACTGATACCCTTGTTTACATCAATGCAGATGTATTAACATGTTATTTAAGAAAAGTGAGATAATTTTTTGGCATATTTGTTCCTAGTAAATAGATGAAGGACTGGTTAAGAATGTAAAACACATGAGATTTTTGGCACAGTGGCAGGGTAAAGGTTGGCAGAGCAGAGGGGATTCTTCTGATCTTTGAAACAAGTTCACTAGCATTTATTTTCTGAGAGAAAGAAAACATTTTAGAAAAGAGAGCTGAATATATGAGAATACAATTATAGGTTTTCCACCTGTGATAATATCTAAATCTTTAATACAGTTTTCTAACATTTTCAGTTTTCAAAACTATACATTTTTTAAAAACTTAGGATATTAACATTCTATGTGCTCTATAGAATTTATCTTATCTAACCATTATGAATTAAATTGTGTTCACAATTATTCTTTGTAACATATTATCTTATGTTCTATATACTTCATAATTTTAACACAAGACAACATATTTATCACTAAGAATATGTTCGTGGCAATAGAAAAATTGAAATCCTTAACCTAGAATGTTGATCGGTTTCTGCAGGTAACTTCTTTTGTGTTTCCAAATGGAAACATTTACAATTCTGGTCTACAGTGTTTCACTCTATTGAAGAATCTTGGAGTAATACAAGACAAGAACACTGAATAAAGACAAGATACGTATGTCATCGAACAGTACAATAATTATGTCTGTAATAACTGTTGTTACATAATGTGTTTATTAAAAAGTGTTGTTATGATTATGTAACATCTCTACTGAGCTTCAGTTAAAGACATTGGTTAAAAGAAAGATGAGATTCACATACATTTAAAACAGATTTACTTATCCAGAGAAGCTGGAAGAAAATCAGCAGTCAGAGTAAAGAGCAGTGAAATCATAAGCATTACACCTTAAGGCATCTGGAAACATGCAGCTTGCTGGCCACATATACTCACAAGCAAGCTTCAAATTTCAGAGAAATGATATCTAATAAAATTGCAAAGTGATAACAAAGTAATACTTATTTTCCATTCTTCAGTTTTTCTTAAAGATTTTTGTTTTTCCTAAACATCCTTTTTCTTTCTTTCCCATGTTATTTCTTTTAAGGGGCAGGGGGGGAAAAGAGACATCATTTTGTGGACCTTAGGTTTAAAAATATGGCATGTTTATGCAACTCAGCTCCACCTTCCCTTCTCTTCAGGATTTGTCTACCAAAAATATATGTCCTAGTCTGCTTCTTCATGCCTTAGTTTTATAGGGGCAGACATCACTTGAAAAAATCTGCATTTTCCTAAGACTCTCTGTGATTGAGTGGATGGAACTGTATAATCCTGGACTTTGCTACAAGGAAGCCATTACTGAACATACCTCAGTTATGTTCTTTGGTGGTAGTCATACCGTGAATAAAGGTGACTTACCTCTACCTGCCTTTTTTCCTTCCATTTTTCTACTGTTGATTCAGAATCTGGACTGGTAAAAATAGGATCAGGCCTGCCACCAACATTTATAGGGTCTATGACAAGACAATGGTGGAACACGTTTTCATCTTTTCACTCAGGCTCCATCGGCAATGAATAGCTACAATGAATATGTATGTGTAGACACTCCATTCTGCACATCAAAGTTTAGGCCGAAACTCATCAAAAAACAAACAACAACAACAAAAAAAAAAACAAAATAAAAACAACTGCCTGTTGGCTGTACTTTGTACCTAGAGGCACACACATGCAGCGAGGTCTGCCTTTGGGAAGACAGGATAGAAAAGAGGCTTCTGCAGGATTTTGAAGCAAGATCACCACCATCTGGGCAGGGCATTTTGTGATCCTGAGTCCTGAGTCATGCTCTCAGGTGGGAAGAAAAGGCACAGATGAGCATTGCGAATGGCCTTCAACCTCCTTGCACTGTTAGTAAGGGTGTAGCCATATGGAGGTCATTGTAGAGACTAGGGCCCATGGTAGGTACTTCTTTTGAACAGGTTATTCTAAATCATGTATTGTTATCATGTATTGTTTCCTGTAATCACAATCAGATGGTACCATGCTTTAAGGCATGTGCAAGGTCTTCAGCCACCACTCTCGGATTCCCCAGAAATACGGAGCCAAAAATATGAATATGCTTTGACTCATTACATAGGAACCAGAAGGATCAAGGCTCTCATCCTCACCAGCAGTCTTATCAAGATCCTTAGCTTTTTAATAAGTTTTATTCTCAGTGTGATAAGAGAGTTTCACTGACGCTTCCCGTGAAAAGAGTAAAGATGTATAAATGAACCTACCGTCTTATTGTGCAGAATTTGTAGAAGACATTTAGCCAAAACTTGATACTTTCTTATAATAGTGTTATTACACAAAAAAGCCCATTTCAGGGCCGGCCCGGTGGCGCACTGGATAAGTGCGCCGCTTGGGAAGCGCGGCGGCGCTCCCGCCTGAGGTTTCGGATCCCACATACAGACCGGTTCCCGCTCACTGGCTGAGCGAGGGGCGGGAGCAACACCGAGGGTTGCAATCCCGTTGCCGGTCCCCGGTCCGGTACAGGGGCAACACTGAGGGTTGCGATCCGTTGCCGGACACGGAAAAAGACAAAAAAAAAAAAGCCCATTTCATATTTAAATATAACTGAATATTGGAAAGTTGGATTTTTTAAAAGTCATATAGTGTACCAACTGTTTATTACAAGTACTTTTATATTACAAAGTTTACTCATTAAAATTATGAAAATTTATTTTGTCATATGACTCTTCCAAGATATATAAAGTATAGAGAAAGCACTGGGTACAATGTGTTTAATTATAGAAAAAGTATATCTTTGTTTAAACTCAAAATTGGCTAGAATTAATGCCTATTAATTAAAATAGTCCCACTTTTCCCAATGGGAAAAATTAATATAATAATTACTGACTATATTATAAAATTGATTTTCATACACTGCTCCCAGTGAATATATCGTTACATACCTAATGGTTCTGTTTTTTTAAATATATATTAAAAACAGTAAATATGACCTTACCCAGATATCTAATTTAAAAACAAATAGAAGATTCCCTTAATAACATGCTTTCTTTATCTTCATAATATTTTTAAAAAGCCAAATTTCATTATCAATTATATGTGCTTGATTAAAATACTGCGAAATAATGTATAATCATCCATAATACAGAATAGTGCTTGAAGGTATGGATATATACTATTAATAGAAGAGTTTGCAAAAGATACACATGTAATCACAACTTAAAATAGGTTTCTATAAAAATGCTGATAGTAAATACATTCTTGCTTTCTGCTTGTCAATTTATAAGATTAAAAAATACAGCAATTATCACTCATAGAAGGAATATGACCCAAATCTTCCAGGTGTATTTTCGGAACTTTAAATTGAGATATATTACTGAGAACAGAAAACTGTCCAAGTCAAAAGTATTCAATTGTGGGCCGACCCCGTGGCTCACTCAGGAGAGTGCGGCGCTGGGGGTGCAGCGGCGGAGGGCCACGGGGATTTGGAACCTATATAGGGATGGCCGGTGCACTCACTGGCTGAGCCCTGTGCGGATGACACCAAGGCAAGAGTTGCAATCCCCTTACCGGTCACAAAAAAATAAATAAATAAATAAAATTTTTAAAAAGTATTCAATTGCTCTGTCTAGCAATCACATTTTTTGAAACTGTTTCTCAAATAGTAGTGAAAGAACACTTTTCTTTTCTTTTCTTTGACCAGGAAGGGGATCGCAACCCTCGGCATGGTGTGGTCTGCACCACGCTCAGCCAGTGAGCACACCAGCCATCCCTATATAGGATCCGAACCCGTGGCCTCGGAGCTACCAGTGCCGCACTCTCCTGAGTGAGCCATGGGGCCAGCCCAAAAGTACATTTTTCAATGGAGTGTTGCATAGACAAAAGTGGCAAAGGGTAACCGTACAAGTGCATCTATAAAATTGCATTAAATATAGCTATTAAAGGTCTCTAACTAGAAGACCTTCTATGTGACTGATCTGGAAAATGCCAAATATGTGTGTTTCTGTGTGTATGTTGCACATAAATATGTAAAACATTTCCTTCTCAAACATAAATTTATTTGTTTTAATCAAATTTTATGGGTAACTAATTTAATTATCTGTGGTAAAGATGTTTTTATTTTGAATTATCTGCAAAAAGAGCTCTGCTGACTCCTACCAATCCTACAGAAAAGCCAGCAAAGGAAACAATCAACAGAGTGTAATGACATACTACAGAATGGGAGAAAGTTTTTGCTAATTATGCATCTGACAAGGGATTAATATCCTTAATATACTAGGGACTCGAGCAATTATACAGTAAACAAACAAACAAACAAAACCCGATTAAAAAATGGGCAAAAGAGCTGAATAGACATTTGTCAAAGGATGACATACAAATGGTCAACAGGTCCATGAAAAAATGCTCAACATCAGTAGTCATCAGGGAAATGCAGATTAAAACCACATTGAGATACCACCTCACCCCAGTTAGACTGGCTATAATCAAAAAAACAGTGAATAACAAATGCTGGCGAGGGTGTGGAGAGAAGGGAATGCTCCTGTGCTGTTGGTGGGACTGTAAGTTAGTACAACCACTATGGAAAACAGTATGGAGGTTTCTCAAGCAACTAGAGATAGATCTTCCATATGATCCAGCAATCCCATTTCTGGGTATATACCTGAAGGAATGGAAATCATCACATCAAAGGATACCTTCACTCCCATGTTCAGCGCAGCTCTGTTTACAATAGCCAAGATATGGAACCAACTTAATGTCCATCGATGGATGATTGGATAAGGGACCTGTGGTACATATACACCATGGAATACTACTCTGCCATAAAAAACAATGAAATTTTCCAATTTTCAACAACATGGATGAGCCTGGAGAAACTTATGTTTAGTGAAATAAGCAAAGCACAGAGGGATAAATACCGCATGTACTCACTCATACATGGGAGCAAAGAGAGAAAAAAGGAAAGAGAGACTACAGTGGTGTGTCGGACTTGCAGAGGGAGGGAACATACCTTGGGAACAAAGTGGAGTCGGGGGGAAGGGGAGGGAGGTTGGGGATAATCAGGTGGAGACATGGAGTCCGATCGTAATTTGTAGTAATGGGCATGCTGCCAGTATGGATCTGGCCTTCACATCTTGGGCAGGAGGGGTAATAATCAGCTTTTTATCTCATGAGTATTCATAGCCAATAATAATAATAATACACATGATTTAGTAGAATGAAACTACCTGGCCCTTGAGTCCAGAAAATCTTAGATATTTGTCAAAATTCTAACACAAATTCTTTAAATGCTTTATATTGTGTAAAAATTAGTTTCTTATGTTTGTTATTAATTTCACTTTTTACTTTTATTTATATTCTATTAAATTTATATTGAGGTCTTTAAATACCCAGTGCATTACATTATTATTTAATATAATTCAAGCTAAGCTTTTTGTAATATATATGCATATCCTTTAATGTTATTTTAAATATTTTTGTCACTGCACACAATATTTTCCTTTTAAAAACATATTCTTTATATGCAAATAGAGACATTCAGTCATCAAAAATGAGTGTCTAAGTTAATAAGACATTTAAAAATTGACTAGAGAGGTAGTGTTTAGCAATGCCATATTTAAAACACTCATCAAGCATGCCAAATATTTCAGTGAAATGGTATTTGTTGAATATTAATTTCTTTAACCACCTTAAAATTCATTAAAATAAGTTACTGCTTTTCGTTGTTGATTTTTTTCACATTAGAAAGATTCATGATTTTTGTTTTATTCTTTCACTTGTCATGAAAAATTTCATTTTGAAGTTTAAGTATTCATTGATATTAATAGGGGAATGAGCATATTACATTGTTCAAACAATTTATTAATATTGGAGTTTCTTCTACCTCAGTTTGTTACAGATAAATTACTTAAAATGTAAAAGTTATTCTCAGATATTAAGAACTCTGAAATGTTATTTCAAAACAGGGACAAAAAGGAAATGTGTCTAAGGAAGAATTAAATCTCACACACACACACACTCACATACACACACAAATCCTGCTAGATAACTAAATTGATTAAAGATTGCTAGATAGCTAGATTTCAGAGTGATCACACAGCAGCGTTGGAGTGTGAGGTAAGATTTCTGTGAACAGTTAAAGCAGACGTTTTTCTCCTACATTCTCGGAATTTGGATCGTCACATTCTGGTAAGATTTACTACTACCGCATGTACTCTATCCTGGCTAACACTCCAATTCCAAAAAATTTCCCCCAAAGTACAATGATGTTACAACTACTTCAAATTGGAATAAAGCTGTCAAATGACAATCAAATAGCCACTTTTCAGTTGAATCTGCCAGGCAAAATAATAAGACCATTATCCTCCTCTATGTTGCTAACATGTTTTAGTTATTTATTTCATAAAAGAGGAATTATAGTTGGTAAATATTGACATTTTTACCTTTAAAATTAAATAATATAAAATATTTATATCTGGCATATCAAATATACTTTAACACAATTTTTAGCCAACTTCACAAGAAGTGATAATATGCTCAAAATCAGATATTGTAAGTAGGAACTATGCTTGGCTTTAATGGCTAAATATATATGTGGTATAATATTATTTTCCATTTCAAACTTAAATTTCTTTCTTTTTCTTTCTTTTTTTGTGTTTGTGACTGGTAAGGGGATTGCAACCCTTGGCTTGGTGTCGCCCACACCGCCCTCAGCCAGTGAGCGCACCGGCCATCCCTATATAGGATCGGAACCTGCGGCCTCGGCGCTACCAGTGCCGCACTATCCTGAGTGAGCCACGGGTTTGGCTCTCAAACTTAAATTTCTTAGGTGCCTTGTGAAAAGTTCCAGAGTTTTAAATGAGTATTAAACACAAATTCTTGAGCAGATATTCAACTCTCTTTATTTATTTTTTAGCAAATATTATGTTTATATCCCAGAAAAGATACGTTGACCAACCTAGAAAACAAAGATATCAATATTTATAGTTTTCAATAGAAAATTATGAACTTGATTCTTGATCATTTATTTTTTCTTTTTTATTTACTGAAAAATAATTGATTGTACATATCTGTGGGATACAACACTGAACATCCATACATGTTTGCAGTATATGATGCCCAGATCTGGATAAGTACTATTTTCAATATTATACAGTATAATCATTTTTCCTGGCCCTTTACCAGTTCCTCCCTTACCCACCCCCCTTTGTAACTCTGGTAACCTCATTTCTGTTCTCTCCTTTTGAAAAGTCAATATGTTATTATGATTGTATCTTTTGTTCTTTTTTATTTGTTTATTTTTTACCTCCTAGTTATGAGTGAGAACATGCGATATTTGTCTTCCTGCACCTGGCTTATTTCATTTAACATGATTTTCTCTACATTTATCCATGTTGATGCAAATGGCAGTATTTTATTCTTTTTCTATGGCAGTGTAGTATTCCATTGTGTATATATACCACATTTTCTTTTTCCAGTTGTTTGACAATGGACACTTAGGTTGGTTCCATATGTTGGATACTGTAAATAGAGCTGCCATAAACATGGGAGTGGAAGTATCCCTTCAACATTCCCATTCCTTTGGATATATACCTAGCAGCATGTTGGGCATAACTTTGCGCGCATGTGCCCTGACGCGCACGGGCGCCATTTCATGCGCTCCGCGGCCACCATTTCACTAGTGCTCAACGGCACGTAGCTGCCTGCCTCGCCCTTCCGGGTCCCAGTGATTCAGCAACTTTAGTTCCGTATTCGCGTAGAGCCTCCCCACCACCTCACCCTATCCTTTTAAGCCCTTCTTATTGGCTCTTTGCTTGATCTCTCATATCAAAACCCGCCCTGCCCTTTTTCCCTATATAAGCTGTGCCGCCCTGCAAATAAACGGAGTTCCGGCTTTGACCACTCTCCTGGCTCGGTGGTGTTCTTTCTCGGCCCCCGGGGAGGAAGGTCCTGGGGGGGAAGGGCCGTGCCAGCGACACTCATCATCCCGCTCAGCCCCACAAGGGACCCCCGGCTGGACCGGGGTCTCTTCCCGCTCGGTTTTGTCGGCCTCTGGCTCAGGGAGGCCTGACAGCAGCAGAATTTCCAGAATGTATGGGAGTGGTATCTGTAGTTGTTTGAGGAAACTCCATACCATTTTCCACAGTGGCTATAATATTTTACAGTCCCTCGAACAGTGTAGGAGGGTTTCCCTTTCTTCCCATCCTTGTCAGTATTTGTTATTCTCTGCCTTTTTAATAACAGCCAATCTAACTTGGGTGAGATGATATCTCAATGTGGTTTTCATTTGTATTTCAGTGATGCTGAGTGATGTTTAGCCTTTTGTTATGTGTCTGATGGCCATGTGGATACCTCAGTTTGAGAAATGCATATTCACCTCCTTTGCCCATTTTTTTATCAGATTTTTTTTTCTTGCTGTTGTTATTTGAGTTCTTTGTATATTTCGGATATTAATCCCTTGTTGGATACATAGTTTGCAAATATTTTTTTCCCATTCTGCAGGATGTCTCTTCACTGTGTTGATAATTTCCTTTGCTGTGCAGAAGATTTTTAGTTTGATATAATCCCACTTGTTTGTTTTCTTTTGTTGCCTGTGCTTTTGGGATCTCATTCATAATGTCTTTGCACAGTCCTATATCCTGAAGTGTTTCCCATTTTCTTTCAGGAGTTTTATAGTTTCAAGACATATGTTTAAGTCTTTAATCCATTTTGAGTTGATTTTGCTATGTGGCAAGTAGTATAGGTCTAGTTACATTTTTCTACATATGGATTTCCAGTTTTCCTGGAAACATTGAAGAGACAGTTTTTTTTCCCCAATGTACATTCTAGTTGCCTTTGTCGAAGGTCAGTTGTATAAGTTTGTGGGTTGATTTCTAGTTTCTCTATGCTGTTCCATTGGTCCAAGTGTCTGTTTTTATGCCAGTATGATGCTGTTTTGGTTCCCATAGCTTTGTAGTATAATTTGAAGTCAGATTGTGTTATGCCTCCAGCTTTATTTATTTTTTGCTCAGGATTGCTTGGATATTCAGGGTCTTTTGTTATGAATGGTATGATTATTTCTTCTGTTTCTGTGAAGAGTGTCATTGATATTTTGATTGGGATTGCATTGAATTGGTAGATAGCTTTGGGTAGTATGAACATTTTCAAAATGTTAATTATTCCAATCCAAGAGCATGGAATGTCTTTCCACCCTTCTGTGTCCTCTTTAATTTCTTCCATTAGTGTCTTGTTCTCATTGTAGACATCTTTCACCTCCTCGGTTAAAATGATTCCTAGATATTTTAGTTTTTAGTGACTATTGTAAATGGGTTTACTTTCCTGATTTCTATTTCTGCTAGCTTGTTACTTGAGTATAAAATTGATACTGAATTTTGGGAGTGGATTTTATATCCTGCAACTTTGCTGAAATTGTTTATCAGCTCTAAGAGTTTTTTTGATAAAGTCTTTAGGTCTTTCCGTATATAGGATCATGCCATCTACAAATAGGGACTCTTTGACTTCAACTTTTCCAATCAGGATGCCCTTGTTTTTTTCTTTCTCTTGCCTGATTGCTCTGCTCTTTCAATACTATGTTAAATAGGAGTGATGAAAGTGGGCATACTTGTTTTGTTTCTGTTCTTAAGAGAAAAGTTTTCAGCTTTTCCCCATTTAGGATTATATTGATGGTGAGTTTGTCATATATGGCTTTTATTGTGCTGAAATAGTTTCCTTCTGTACATAACTTACTGAGTCTTTATCATGAAGTAATGTTGAATTTTTGTCAAGTGCTTTTTCTGCATTTGAGACAATTACATGGTTTGGTTTTGTTGATGTGGTGTATCTCATTCATCATCTTGCATACATTGAAACTTCCTTGTGTGTCTGAGATGAGTCCCACTTCATCATGGTGTATAACTTTTTTGAAGTGCTGCTACATTTTGTAAGGTTTTTAAATATCTGTTTTAATGTAAATGTTACCAGTCATAATTTTGGTTTAATTATAATTGGCACTCATTAAATAAATAAGTATTTTTTCAAGTTCATGTGACTTAAATTTTCTAAAGTTTTGATAAATATATTTTCAAAATTTGATTCAAACCTTTTACCTAAAATTGTCTCTAGGTCATTGTGTCTCTTTGTTATCTCAGCTCTGCCTCCTGGCCATGCTGGGAGAAACAATATCTTTTAGATATGTAAGAAAGCATCTGGTACAGTGTATTTTTGTTCTAGAGTAAAATGACTGGCTATTTAAAAAACAAAAAGTATAGAACAAAAACAGAATGTCTGAGTAAGTCTTGATAATGGTTTAGGTAAATTAGTTTGTTTAAAAGGTTTTACAGCAAAAAAAAGCGGGGGGAGAGAGAAAGACACTTGAGTGCTCTTACTACAAAATCGTAAAAGGTTTTTCTTTGTCTTTTAGATAACTGGCCTAGGGATCTTATTTCATGTTTTATCTTGATAAGTTCTTGTGCTCTTTGCCTTTAAAACCCTTTGTCAGTTTAGTTTTATTTTTTGTAGTAATTTATGATTTTATTCAATTAAATGTTCTAAGCCTTTTGTTATTTAACACAGCTTTCCACCATTAAATTCTGAAACTTTAAAATAACTTTGGGAAATTCCAAGGGCCCTGGAGTTTCTCAAAGGTTATCTAAAAGATGTATCAAAACTAATTGGCTTATTTAATAAATTTGACTATGTGGGAAAGCATTATTAATACTGAAGGTGTTATGGATATGTGTTCCAACATTTTTTAATAGGTACAGTTTCCTGACAAACTAAGTTTATAGCTTTAAACTGAAGTTCCAAAATTTTAATAAAAAAAACTAATGGGTTTGTGAAATTGTTCACAAAGGTCAAAACAACAAAAGTTAATTAATAAATTAATTAAAAATGTTATAGGTTTTTGCAATATCTTTATTTTAAAACAAACCCTAACTCTCTCTCTCTCCTTTGTTCCATTTGGCTTCCTGGAACCAGGAAGAAATAAAAGTAACAACTAACCATTCTCGCCTCTTAGGTGGAAATCCTAATATTTATGAAGAGCCTCATTTTTCACAACCTTTTAATTTTTCAGCTTCCACTGAGAAAATGCCTTTATGTTTCTCTTCTCCTAATGTTCCTCCTATTAAACATTGTGTTTCTACAGGTTATAGAACATTGTTAACCGATTCTCCTAGAATTACAGATTCTAGATCTGGTGCTGGCAAGCCAACTACGCATTCACCAACCATTAGTCGAGATCCTTGGACTTTATCTTTTGTTTCTTTAGCAAATTTTAATGATCCCCATTTAAGCACTATGCCATCAATTTTTTTACCTTCTTCTATTCCAACATGTTTACAGAAAGAAGCTCATGCATGGGACGGAGTCTCTTCTCGAGCAGGTTTCCCCAATTGGTTTAATTGTGGTTTTAAAAATAAAACTGTTGCATTTTATTATAACAATTATACTTAACAGGTATGTGATTTGTCTATTTCTAGCCCTGGTAATGATTATAGAAATTATTTAAATAATAATACTACAAAATTTAATTAAAATGATAATATTTTGCCCAAGCCAGATCCTATTCATTATTGGTATACTCCTGGATGGGCTACACCTATTTGGATAAATAATAACACCAGAGCAACTCCACAGACTCGCTCGACAATTGGTAAACAAACATTTTGGTAAGCTTTGTGATTGCAAAGGGGGCATTATTAGTCCTCCCTCACCGTATATAGCTGTTGTTGATTGCAGGAGAGGTTGGAGCCAGATAAGCCAAACGTGCTCCACAATCAACAACAGCTATATACGGTGAGGGAGGACTAATAATGCCCCCTTTGCAATCACAAAGCTTACCAAAATGTTTGTTTACCAATTGTCGAGCAAGTCTGTGGAGTTGCTCTGGTGTTATTATTTATCCAAATAGGTGTAGCCCATCCAGGAGTATACCAATAATGAATAGGATCTGGCTTGGGCAAAATATTATCATTTTAATTAAATTTTGTAGTATTATTATTTAAATAATTTCTATAATCATTACCAGGGCTAGAAATAGACAAATCACATACCTGTTAAGTATAATTGTTAATACAGGTCCATTATCAATGCCTTGAGATGCAAGAACTAAGTGGTGCCTATATACCACTACATTCACCTTAACAAATGCTGCCCCTGTGAGCTGAACAGGATAGCCAAAGACGGGTAAGAGGGTAACATCCCCACACCACCTAAAACAGGAGGGCCGCCTCTGCTGCAGCCTAATCCTATGACGGGTACAGTGTGCAGGATAGATTGCCCCAACCTAAGACAGGCACAGTTCCCGAGAAGTTCTCTTGGCTTGAAAAAATAAAAAAGGGGGACCTCTCCAGAGCCATAGAGCCCGGCTGTTGCCTGCCCAGGGTCATGAAGCCCTACTAATAGCCTTCTCACACTAAAGATATAAATGCTGTGAACTTTCTGCCATTTTCTCCTTCTTACTGCTTGCACAGCCCTAGGCATAGATCACTGCTGCATTGTTTTAGATAGCTGAGAAATGTTCCATCTCCTGGAACGATTTGCCCTGTGGTTTTTCCCTGAAAACATCTGCATACTTAATTATCTGCTGATTCCCTCCTGCTGTCTATATAAACTGTGACCATCTGGCTAATAAATGAGACTTGATCAGAATACTGTCTTGTCTCCATTTCTTGTGTCTCTTGTCCCATCCAATTCCCACTCCCCCCTCCAGGGTCCTCGTTGAATATCCCGTGGGCCGGGACAGTCTTCTATTTGCTAACATTTTTTTCAGCACTTTGTCCCTGTGTTCATCAAAGATATTGGCCTGTGGGTTTTTTGTTCTTGTTGTATCTTTGTCTGGCTTTGGTACCAGAGTGATGCTGGCCTCATAGAATAAGTTTGGGAGAATGTTCTGTTTCATTTTTTTGGAATAGTTTGAATAAAATTGTTATTAATATCTCTTTAAAGGTTTGGTAAAATTCAGCAGTAAAGCACCAGTCCTATGCTTTTCTTTGTTGGGAGACTAATGATTATTGCTTTAATCTCATTGCTTGTTATTGGGTTTTTCAGGTTTTCTGTTTCTTCTTTTTTAATTTATTTTTATTAGCATATTCATTATCACAAATCATGATCTTTCTTTATGCCCTTTACCTGTCTTTTCCCTCCCCAAACCCCCTCCCTCTTTCCCCCAAGCTCCAGTAACCTTAGTTTTGTCTTCTCTTTCTGAAAGTTCAATGAATTGTTGTGGTCCTTCATTCCTTCTTATCTTCCTTCCTTTCTTTCTTCACAGTTATAAGTGAGAATATGTGGTATTTCTCTTTCCTATTTTGGCTTATTTCCCTTAACATAATTTTCTCCAGACTCATCCATGTTGCTGCAAATGGAAGGATTTCATTCTTTTTTATGGCTGAGTAGTATTCCATTGTGAATATATATACCACATTTGATGTATTCAGTCATCTGCTGATGGACACTTAGGTTGGTTCCACATTTTGGCTATTGTAAATAGAGCTGCAATGAGCATGGGAGGGCAGGTATCCCTTCAACATGATGATCTCCATTTCTTTGGATATATACCCAATAGTGGGATTGCTGGATCATATAGTAGTTCTGTCTGTAGTTAAGAAACCTCCATACTGTTTTCCATAATGGCTGTGCTAATTACAGTCCAACCAACAGTATAGAAGAGTTCCCCTTTCTCTGAATCTTCCCTCACCAGCATTTGTTATACTTGGTCTTTTTAATATGGCCAGTTTGATTGGAGTAAGATGACATTTCAATGTGGTTTTGATTTGCATTTCTTTGACGAGTGATGCTGAGCATTTTTTCATGTATCTGTTTTATGTCTTCATTTGAAATGTGTCTATTCATCTCCTTTGCTCATTTTTTAAATGGATTATTTGTTTTTGTACTGTATAGTTTGAGTCCTTTGTACGTTCTGGATATTAATCCCTTGTCAGATGTATAGAGTTCAAATATTTTCTCCCATTTTGTAGGTTGTTGTTCCACTCTGTTGATTGATTCCTTTGATGTGCAGAAGCTTTTTAGTTTGATTTAATCCCATTTGCTTATTTTTTCTTTTGTTACCTGTGCTTTTGGGGTCTTATTCATAAAGTCTTTGCCTAGTCCTATTACCCGGAGTGTTTTCCCTATATTTTCCTTTAGTAAATTTATGGTTTCTGCTCTTAAATATTTAAATCTTTAATCCATTTTGAGTTGATTTTGGTGTATGGTGAGAGGTACAGGTCCAATTTCATTTTTCTGCTTATCGATGTCCAATTTTCCCAGCACCATTTATTGAAGAAGCAGACTTTTCCCCAATGTATGTTCTTGTAGTCTTTGTTAAAGATCAGTTGGCTGTACATATGTGGGTTGATTCCTGGGTTCTCTATTCTGTTCCATTGATTTGAGCATCTTTTTTTATGCTAGTACCACACTGTTTTGGTTAAAATAGCTTTGTAATATAATTTGAAGTCAGGTAGTGTTATGCCTCCAGCTTTACTTTTTTTGTTTAGAATTGCTTTGGCTATTGAAGGTCTTCTGTTGTTTGGGTTTCTTTTTCTATTTCTGTGAAAAATGTCATCGTTATTTTGATGGGAATTGCATTTAATCTGTAGATTGCTTTGGGTAGAGTGGACATTTTCACAATCTTAACTTTTCCCATCCAAGAGTATGGTATGTCTTTCCACCTTTTTGTATATTCTCTAATTTCTTTCAGTAGTGTTTTGTAGTTCTCATTGTAGAGATCTTTCACCTCCTTCATTAAAGTGATGTCTAGGATTTTTGGGGGGATTTTTGTTTGTTTTTGCAACTGTTGTAAATGGTTTTGCTTTCTTGATTTCATTTTCTGCTAGCTTGTTATTGGAGTATAAAGATGCTATTGATTTGGGGGTGTTGTTTTGTATCCTCCAACATTACTGAAATTGTTAATCAGCTCTAAGCTCTAGGAGATTTTTGCTGGAGTCTGTAGTTTTTCCTGTATATAAGATCATGTTGTCAACAAACAAGGACAGTTTGACTCCATCCTCTCCAATCTGGATGCCCTTTATTTCTTTTTTAGGTTATATAATAACCTGATTGCTCTGGTTATTACTTTCAATACTATGTTAAATCGAATCAGTGAGAGAGGGCATCCTTGTTCCTGTTCAGGATGATATTGGTGATTTGTTTGTCATCAATGTTTTTTATTGTACTGAGAATTTCTTTCCATATCTAATTTGCTGAGAGTCTTAATCATGAAAGGATGTTGAATTTTGAGCATTCTCCAGGATAGACCACATACTAGGTCACAAATCAAGTCTTATAAAATTTTTAAAAATTGAAATTATCCCAAGTATCTTTTCAGACCACGCTGGATTATAACTGTAATTGAATAAGAAGCAAAATTCTGGAAACTGGTCAAGTGGATGGAAACTGAACAACAGACTCCTGAATGACCTATGGGTCCAAGAAGAAAATAAGCAGGAAATCAAAAACTTTCTTGAAACTGACAAGAATAAAGATACATCATACCAAAATCTATGGGAAACTGCAAAAGCAGTACAAAGAGAAGTTTATTGCAATAAATGCTTACATCAGAAGAATGGTAAGATTTCAAATACATGACCTAACAGTATGCCTCAAACAGTATACCTAGTTTTCTATGCCTCAAACTAGAAAAACAACAACAATCCAATCCCAAAAGTAGTAGACAGAAAGAAAGAATCAAGATCAGAGCAGAACTAAATGAAATAGAGATCCAAAAAACAATACAAAAGATCAATAAAACAAAAAGTTATTTTTTGAGTGGATAAATAAAGTAGACAAACCATTAGCTAGGTTAACAAAAAAAAAAAAAAGAGAGAGAGAGAGAGAGAGAGAGAAGACCCAAATATCAAAAATCAGAAAAGAAAAGAGAGACATTATAACTGGTACCACAGAAATACAAAGAGTCTTTAGAGATTTTTATAAATAATTATATATCAACAAACATGAAAACCTGGAGGAAATGGATAAATCTCTGGACAATACAAACTAGCAAGACTGAACCAAGTAGAAATAGAGACCTGAACAGACCAATAACAAGCAATGAGATTGAAGCAGTAATCAGAAATCTTCCAACAAGAAAAATCACGGGACTGGATGGCTTTATAGCTGAATTCTATCAAACCTTTAAAGAAGAATTAACACTACTTCTCAGACATTTCCAAAAAATTGAAACAGCTCTTCTCCCAAACTCATTCTATGAGTCCTGCATCACCCAGATACCAAAACCAGATAGAGAAACAACAAGAAAAGAAAACTACAGTCCAATATCCATGATGAAAATAGATGCAAAAATCCTTGACAAAATACTAGCAATCAGATTACAGCAACACATCAAAAAAATTATACACCATGATCAAGTGGGATTCATCTAGTGATGCAAGTTTGGTTCGGCATACACAAGTCAATAAATGTGATATATCACATCAACAAAACCAAGGCCAAAAACGATATAATTATCTCAACTGATGCAGAAAAGGCATTTGAAAAAATTCTGTTTCTTCTTGATTCAGTTTTGGTAGTTTATATGCATCTGTAAATTTAATCATTTCTCTATGTGTTCATATTGGTTGGCATATAGTTGTTCATAATCAGCTCAAATGACTCTTTGTATTTATGTGGTATTGGTTTTAATATCTCGTTTTTCATTTCTGATTTTTGTTATCTGGGTCTTCTCTCTTCTTTTTTTTATTTAGCCTAGCAAATGGTTTGTTTGTTTTGTCTGTCTTCTCAAAAAAACAAATTTTTGTTTTATTTATCTTTTGTATTTCTTTGTCTCTATTTCATTTAGTTCTGCTCTGATCTTAATTATTTATTTCTCTCCACTAATTTTGGGATTGTATTGTTCTTGTTTTTCTAATTCTTTGAAGTGTAGCATTAGGTTTCTTATTTGAAATCTTTCTATTTTTTTGATGTAAGCATTCACTGCAATAAACTTCCCTCAATACTGCTTTGCAGTATCCCACAAGTTTTTGTATGATGTGTCTTCATTTTCATTAGTTTAATTTTTTTTTAATTTTCTATTTTTCTTCTTGGATTCATAGATAGTTCAAGATTTTGTTTTAACTTCCATGTACTTTTAGAGTTTCCAGAGTTTCACTTGTTATGGATTTCTAGTTTTAATCCATTGTGGCCTGAAAAGATACTTGAAATAATTTAAATGTTTTAAAACTTGTTGATACTTGATTTTTATCTAACATGTGATCTATCCTGGGGGAATGTTCCATGTACTGATGAGAAAAATGTAGATTCTGTAGTTTGATGAAATGTTCTTAGATATCTGCCAGGTCCAATTGCTCTAAAGTATAGTATAATTACTGTATTTGTTGGCTTGTTGCCTAAATGATCTGTCCAATGCTGAGAGAGCAGTGTTTCAGGTCCCAAATGTTATTGCATTGGGGTCTATCTCTTTCTTTAGGTCTAATAGTGTTTGCTTGATATATATGGGTGCTCCATGCAGGGTGCATATATATTTATGATTGTTTTGTCTTCTTGCTGGATAGATCCTTTGTCATTTATAAAATTTGGTCATTTATTTCTTAAGCATATGTATATTTGATAGTGTGTGGTGAAGGATATTTATACATCAAATGCTTTTTTGTTTAACATTTCTTGTGAAATATAATGTTGAAAGTTCTGTCCTATATTTTTTTGTGGTAGGTCAAATGATTTATTTGCTATAAACATAACTGCCTTTTCTTTAAGTATACAGTAGTAAATAACCCAAAGAAATACCTCTTCCAACACACACACACACACACACACACACACATTTTTCAGCTATGTAGAACTTTAGAAGCTGGTAAGATTAAGTCTATTTTTTAAAAACAAGAAGGTGGGAAATGTGCAATATTATTTAAGAGAGGTGGTATTATCATAAAATGGCATATTATTCCAGATTTTCTCAACATGAAATTGAGCTCATTATGTTTCCTGGAAATAGACTGTAAAAAAGGATTTATAGGAGTCAATTAATGATTTAATAGTAGTGACAAACTGTGCATATTAATAACCACTTCACTCTAAAGTGACATCAATATCAGACAAAGACACAACAATAGAAGAAATCTACTGGCCAATATACTTGACGAAGATACATGCAAAAATTTTCAACAAGTTCAACACAACAAAAAATTATATACTATGATCATGTGGGATTTATCCCAAGGACGCAAGGGTGGTTCAACATACACAAATCAGTAAATGTGATACACAACATCAACAAATGAAGGACAAAAAATATAATAATCTCAAATGTAGAAAAAGCATTTGATAAAGTTCAACATCCCTTCATTATAAAAACTCTTAACAAAATAGGCATAGATAGGAAGTATCTCAACACAGTAAAGACCATATATGACAAACCCACTGTCAATATCATCCTGAAAGGGGAAAGTTGAACACTTTTTCTCTAAGAACAGTAACAAGACAAGGATACCCACTCTCACCACTCCTATTTAACATAGTACTGGAAGTTCTAGTCAGAGCAGTTAGGAAAGGGAAAGAAAACAAGGGTATCCAATTTGAAAAAGAGAAAGTCAAATTGTCCCTATTTGAAGAGGACATTATCTTATATAGAGAAACAGTTAAAAAATTCACCAAAAAGCTCTTAGAACAAACTCATTAAAGTCGCAGGATACAAAATCAATATGCAAAAATCAGTAGCATATCTATACGCCGACAATAAACTAGCAGATAAAGTGATCCTATTTAAAATAGCTATCAAAAAAATAATACTTAGGAATAAATTTGACCAAGAAGCTTAAAGATCTCAATGATACAAACCACAAAACTCTGAAAGAAATTAAAGAGGACACATACACAAAAAAAATGAAAACATTCCCTGTTCATGGAAGACAATTAATATTGTATAAATGACCCACTACCCAAAGAAATCTATAGATTCAATGCAATCCCTATCAAAATATCAATGAAATAAATCCATGTCGTTACAGCCATCTGGTCTCTGACAAAGACATCAAGAACATACATTGGGGAAAGGACAGCCTCTTCAATAAATGGTTGTGAGCAAACAGAATATTCATGTATAGAAGAATGAAACTAGACCCTTATCGCTCACCATTTACCAAAATAAAATAGATAAAAATCTTAATTGTGCGACCCAAAACTATAAAATTTCTAGAATAAAACACAGGGGAAATGCTTCAGGACATAGGACTGGACAAAAATTTTATGAATAAGATCTCAAAAGCACAGACGACAAAAGCAAAAATAAATGGGACTATATCAAACTAAAAAGCTTCTTCACAGTAATGGAAATTATCACCACAGTGAAGAAACAACCTGCAGAATGGGAAAAAAAATATGTGCAAATTATGTATCAGATAAGGGATTGATATCCAGGATATACAAGGAACTCAACAGAAAGAAAAAAAAAATGATCTTATCAGAAAATAGGCAAAGGAGCTGAATAGACATTTCTCAAAAGAAGACATACAAACGAGCAACAGGTATATGAAAAAATAACATCACTAGTCATCAGAGAAGTGCAAATCAAAACCACATCGTGATATCATCTCACCCACATTATATTGGCTATTATCATAAAGACAGAAAAGCACAAATGCTAGCAAGAATGCAGAGAAAAAGGACTCTTTTTATTGTTGGTGGGACTGTAAATTAGTACAGCAATTATGGAAAACAGTATGGAGGTTTCTCAAACAACTATAGATAGAACTACCATCTGATCCAAAGATCCTTCTATTTTGTGTATACCAAAAGGAAAGAAAATCCACATGCTCAAGGGACATGTGCACTCCCATCTCTATCATGGCTCTATTCACAATAGTCAAAATTTGGAAACAACCTAAAAGTTCATCGATGGATAATTGGATAAAGAAAATGTGGTATATATACAATGGAACCCTATGCAGCCATGAAAAAAGAATGATATTGTGCCAGTTGCAGCAGCATGGATGAGCTTGCAGAGAATTATGTTAAATGAAGTAAGCCAGACACAGAAAAAATTACCACATGTTCTCCCTCATATGTGGGAGCTAATTTAATAATAATAAAGTTGAACATTTAGAAGGAGAGAGTAGAACTGTGGTTACTGGAATCAAGAAAGTGGAGGGGGGAGGGAGAATAGTGAGAAGTTGGTTAATTGACTCAAAATTACAGCCGGATAGGAAAAATAACTTCTACTGGCGTACAATAGTGCTAGGCATCTATAATTAACAATAAATTATTATGTTGTCAAATAGCTAAAAGGGAGGGACTCAAATGTTCTCAACACAAAGAAATTTTTTTGCATTAATGAATTTGCTATCATGATTTAATCATTACACATTACATACATGTTTTGAAATATAACTTTTTGCCCCATAATTACATACAACCAATACATTTAAATTAAATTTAAACTAGGGCCTATACCCCAGGCTCGGAAATTAAGGGGACTGAACTGTAATAATTGTCTTTTTTTTCTTATAATTTTCCCCATACTGCTATTAGTGTGGCATGCTAAACATAATTAGCCTATGAAAATGTATAAGGTAGGAGTGGAATTGCATTCTTAAAATCTTGGAATCCACTAAAAAGCAATCTATCAGATACTTCTAAATTTTCTTCAGGTTTTTAACTTCTATATTTCTATCAAATTAAACCTCTCAAAACTCTATATTTGGTTTAATACTCTCTAGCTCCCTATAGCAATCTGTTGGCATGGATACGATTCTATATAATATGTATTCGAATCAATGAAATTCATTATAAAGCATGTCTAGTTTATGCATGCTCTGCAGAAATAAAATTGAAGATAATGTTTTTTATGTTACTTTATGGCTTTTACAAAATGACCACATGCTACATTTTTATAAGTATTCAATGCCAGAAAAATTTTGTCTCTACAGTAAAGCAAAACAAATTACACACAAATACAAACAAGTAAAACACTAAAACATTTTTATTTATAACACAATGAGACCAAAACATTTTATATTGTGTTTTCTTATGCATTGGCTTTCAGAAAGCTAAGAACTAAATTAAGCTTCTAACTTCATTATTTTTTGCCAAACTTTTACCTGTTAAATTAGCTATCTATACAATCGAAACTGTTTTATATTAAATACGAGCATACATTTTGTTTTGTTACTTCATCTAATTTTCTATATGCCACAGAAAATTGATTTGTAAATATATAATCTACATTTCCATAAAAATATGTGTGTTTCTGCCAAATCAACAAAACATTTGTTAGCTATTAAACCTATATTTTATGTTCTTGGATCTTATATTGCCTTGATAGCTTATGCAATGATATACTGGTGTTCCCTAATTTGCATTTTTATTTTCCTCATGACTAGTTTATCTCTCTTTTAATACTTTGTTTCTAGAAGTACAATTTGAAAGCATCTACTATATACTGAAATATTTCAAGCATATTTTAAGAATAGACAACATGCATTTGAGAAATATTTTAATATTAAAGATTTTTAAATTTTTTTCAAATATAGTTCAATTTCTATCTCATAATACTTCAAAATGTATGTGTATTAGCCAAAAAATTGCTTTGTGTTTATTTAAATATGTTAGAGGCAAATTTACTTTTTACTATAGCTGTAAGAGAGTCAAATACACGTATACACATACACACGGTTTAATTTTTAAAAAATAGTACATTTATTTACATATTAAGTGAAAAACCTCATCTTCTTTTTTTTTTTTTCCTTTTTTGTCTTTCTTCGTGACCGGCAACGGATCGCAACCCTCAGTGTCGCGCCCATACCGGACTGGGACCGGCCACGGGATCACAACCCTCGGTTTTGCTCCCGCCCCTCGCTCAGCCAGTGAGCGGCCGGTCTGTATGTGGGATCCAAACCCTCGGCGGGAGCGCCACCGCGCTTCCCAAGCGGCGCACTATAGCAGTGCGCCACTGGGCCGGCCCAAAACCTCATCTTCTTTAAACAAACTTAATATATAGCTACATGCAAATAAAAACACATCAAAACATGTAAAATTATCAATTTGGTCAAAAACAGTAGGATATTGGAATTTCATTCAGCTCAGTTTAACAGAAAATCCTTGAACAAATACATTTTGTCAGTTCTGTGACTGCCATTCTTCCCAATAAAGGTTACATACCTGGGAGAGTAAACAAAAGTTTATAGTTAATCTGAAAATATTAAAGAGCTCAAATGTAATTAAGAAAGAAAGCACTTAAGTATTTAATCTTAAGTAATGCCTTTATCCCACCTGAGTGGTGTCTTAGTTCATATCCCCAATTATGCTCCCAGTTATGCTCATTTGTGTAAATTCTTCAGTTAACATTTTTGAACTATGAATTATAGAAGTTATAATATCAAGAAATATATATATATGTAAATATTTTGAAGTATATTTACCATTTAATAAATATAAAATAAATTAAAGGCTAAGGCTAGATCTGACAAATAAGCCTGCAAAAATATAGTATTTCTTTCATCAAATCACCTGCCACTTAAAACGCAGGAAAGAAAACAATAATTGTTTTGGTAATCTTGAGCACTTTTTGTCCATACCATTTTATTTGTTGGATGTTTGAATTCTGTTCTCTATTCTCTTTATAAGACTTGATTGAGGTATGATTAGCCTGACCTGGTTTTTTTGTTAAGTGCCTGTAATTAGATTTGAATTCTATAGAAATAGAAGGGAAATAGGTGATTTAGGCAATGGTTAGCTCAGGACACATTTTTCTACATGACAAGTCAAGCTTTAAGTTACTGAATCAAGGAATCTGAATTGCATAAAAGTCAAGTAGGAAGGAGAATTAGTCTTGATGGAAAAGACACGGTATCCGGGAAACCTGGATAAGTCCTGCTTCTGGATGTGCACCTGGGACCCACAGGCGGCTGCTGTGATCTTCACACCCAGAAGCAGGGGTCGCAGGTGACATTTTCATGTACAACACTGTTTTACTAGTTTTAAGTCATTTTTTAGTATGTGCTATGACCTTTATCAATCTAAATTGGACTAATTTTTTTTTTAGAAGGAAGAAGTAAAACTATTTTATTTATTTATTATTTTTTTTACTTTTTAATTTATTTTTTTTCGTTAAATTTTTATTTTGTCAATATACAATGTATATGATTATTAT
>NW_007727196.1:117963-213712 GCF_000696425.1 Galeopterus variegatus | reverse complement strand
TGCCGGCCTTCTCCGCCCCCACCCGAGAAAATGGAGGCACCTTTGTTGTGGGCGCCTAGCCTGGTGTGGTGGGCCGGGGCCAGGTGGGCGGGGAGCAGTCGGGCTTCGCCCCGCAAGTGGAGCTGGGCTGGGGTGACTCACAGAGCTCGCAGAGTTGGGCCGGTCTGGTGTGCTTCACTCTGCCTCTGCACAGTCCTTTGCTGGCTTTCCTGGCCTTTGTTGTCTGGGCTGATCGCTCGTTCCCGCTGCTGGGCTTGGGCGCTCTCAGGAGTCCTCCTCTGTGTTGGCCCCAAAACCTCGAATCTGCTGCCGCTTGTTTGTTGATGTAGGATCGTTGTTGAAAGAATTATTCGCCTTTTGTTGCTCTTGGAAATGCAATCAATACTCTGGTATCACAGCGCACAGCTCTCAGGATCGCGCTGTCTCCTGTCACGGCCGCTCCAGACCCATCGCCATCTTAGAACCTAAATTGGACTAATTTTAAATGTACACTTTATTGTTAAACTAACCATGTTGTTTACTGGTGTAACAATCATTATAATCACTATTGAAACAGTAAAATAAAAATAATGAAAATGACACTAAAGATAGAAGCTAACTGTGCTTACAGTGTGATATTCACTATGCCAAGTGTTTTATATTCATTAAAAAAATGTATTCTCACAGTAATAACACATATGAGACATTATTTAATTTTTACAGACAGGGAAATTGTGATTTAGTGAATCTAATACCAGTCTAATAAGGGATGGAGCTGTGTTCACATGCAAGTTTATATGATTTAGAATCACAGATTTTTACAAACACAATATAGTTCTCTAAACAATGTATATTAACTTATAATCTACATTTTGATAAAACAATGGTAGAATTTTGCAATGTAACCTAACTTGAGACAACAGTAAGTTCTTCACATTAGTTTTCATTCTTCCAATGGGTTCTATTTTAAAAATTACTTTATTACAAGGCTTGTTTCTTTAAATTATTTTTTTGCTCCAAATTAAACATTTGGGTATATTTTATTTACATATATTCTTGGTGTCTTTCTTTGTTTCTTATTTGCTTCACTGTTGCTTTGCCCCCCACGGATTTGTCACACTACTTCCCCTGTGTGACAGAGCCACAAAGGATTACTTAAAGCTCATCTCTTCTGAGCAGTGAGAAGACCCAAAGTGGTTAATCTCCCCCAGAACCCTCAAGTGAGAGGCATCCCTTCCTTGGGAAATTAACCTCAAATTGGGGTTTTCTTCCTGCATTTATTTTCCAGACCAGGAAGTTACAGGAAGAGAACATAGGTGGGGTTATAGTTTAACAATATAGGGGGTAACTTTCAGTGAAACAAGTCAGATGACATTCCATTAGACAATTAAGTGATGTAGTAACAAAAGCTTGGTCTTAGCAAACATTCCTTCTCCTTCCAACAATTTTCCAGTATCTACACATATCAAGCAGTAACCTGTCTGTCCTTAGCCAGCAACCTTGCTATGTTACAAATGTTTATCTTACATGAGAGACTTTATAGCCTGAGGAAAATTTCCAGTCCTCCGCAAGGTCAATATTTGAAACTGCAAGGCTTTGGAAAACCGTACATTTGCTTTATTATATTCCACACTTCACTTGTTTTTATTCCTTTAAACTTTCCTGCTATCTTATAGTCAAATCTCAGAATGTTCTCACTCTAACAGTAGATATGGCCAGTCCTGATTAATATTGCAGCTATCTGCTGACTACTCTATACCTGTTTTAGACATACTGATAATTAATGTATCTTTTTAAGAATTATTATCATCTATTTTTTTAACACTTACAATTTAACAGATATTTTTTTCTTTATGCTCTAAGACCTTGATTTGTTTCCCTTTTTGCTTCAAAAACTAAATTTGCTTGCTCTTTCCTACAAAACAATATTTTGCAAATATTTTTTTCCAGCAGTTCTAAAAACAAATGAATAAAACAGAGTAGGGGTTTATACAGGAAGGTGCAGCAAAAATCCTGGCTTGGTTGTCCCTATTAACAATTCTAATTGTTAAAAGAGTAGTTGGCTTAATCTTCTGCCTTTCCAGGGCATCCTAGAACTGACAAAATGTGTTTTATGCCAAAGATATATTATTCTGCTCTCACTCTTTCCAGAGGTAAAGCCTCTTCTAAGAGTCTATTTGAGTGCAGAATCAAAATGGAAAAGAATCAAAAGTCAACTCTACAGAAGAGAAGAATACAACTGAGCTATCAAATTATTCACAGGAAAAGTGTAGAAAAAAGCAACTGATTCTGTATGACATGTCTTCTGAGTTTTTGATGCTCTTATGTTTAGTCCCTGAATGACGAAACCAGCACAGGGAAGGGGGGGTTGACTTCCTGTTCCATACTCTAAACAAGAGTGGTACACGTTTCGGCCCTTTTCTCCATCACTGTTCTTTGATATTCTTAAGATTAGGAAAATTAAAATTAGGATACTTTACTTTTTCATGTATGTGAAATGATGCCTGAGGATGTGTCATTCAAGGTTTTGCTTTGCTTAATGACGTCAGGAGGCTTTTAAATAGGTGTTATAATTTAGACTAACATCAATATATTTCAAAGCTACAAACAATATCTGTCACATATAAACGTTTAAGGTAAAATAGGCGGGGTTTAGGCATATAGTTACGTGTGTTACTGTAGGGAAATGCAAAATAACATTAACTTTTTAAAAAAATCGTATGTCTTGGAGCATACTTGATCCATGGGGTGTGGTATAAGCCATGAATGAGTTGAATTTACTGTTCAAGTTGACAAAGTGGGTGTGACTTAATATCAGCAAGCAATCTTTAGTTCCAGATAATGACTTCTTTAGTATGTATACCTTCTGTTGCACTTAAGTATATCAAGTTGTAACAAATTGCATAGTTCAAATAATTGAAATTTAGCATAAGTCTAATGTTTTCCTTCCAATGTAGGTGTATTAGTCTGTTCTGTTGCTTATACAAAAAATACACGGAACTGGGTATTTTATAAAGAAATTTACTGCATACGGTTTCTGAGGCTAGGAAGTCCAAAGTCCAGGGAACACATCTGGTGAAGGCTTTCTTTGATGACTTCAGTGAAGGCAGAGTATCACATTGCAAAAATAGCGGAGCAGAGAGAGCAAAATAGAGCTAACCTCCTGATGCACTCTCCTTTTAAAGCCCTCCAAACCATGCCCACCACCACCATTTTTAATCCGTTCACTACAGCACGGTCCTGCAATCTAATCACTTCATCAAGGCACCACCTTTCAATGACCATAATAGGATTTCCCACCCTCTTAACAGTTACAGTGGGGGCCTAGTTTTAATACGTAGAACTTGGGAGACACAATTCAAGCTTCAGTGAGTTTGGGGGGTGGGCATTCTGTCTACCACAATAGGATACTCTTTATGATATTTTATGGTTCTTTCTGATCATGAAAAATTAAATTAATATACAACCCTATTATAGATTGTTGTAGTACAGAAGTATATTAACTACACTATTTAAGTTTTGAAACATAACATTTGTTTTTCAGTAAAAACAACCTACGCTACTATAAAATGTTATGAAAGCTACTCGTTAAAAACACAGACACTCCACTAATAATAAATCCAAATACTGTATCTTACATATATACAAAAAAATGCCTTTATAATAAATACCACTGGGTTTACCAATGTTTATTTTTCTTTCCATGTTACATTTATAGTATACATACAATTTTAAATGTACACCAAATTAAATAAGGAAATAACAAAGACGTGTTCCATAATTATCTCACAAAAAGGAGCTTTGGAATTAGTTGAGTACTAGCAAATTTAATGGAATACAGCTTTGGTTTCACAAAGTGAATGAAAAGGACTTTCAGACATTTAATTGTGGTATGTATTATTTCAAATTAGCTAGATGCTTTATAGCTATTATTCCCATAAACACTGGAAAGAAAGAAGGAAAAACAACTTTACTTCAGAACTAGTGTGTGTCAGTTTGTTTTAAATTGTTTATTCTTGAAGATATCACTGGCAGTGTTTACAATGGAAAAAACAGTTGTCTATTTTTCTTTGACTGAACCGGTTTTTCCCACTTCCTATTAACCACTGAAAATATAGCCCTCATCTGTATAATACTATTGCTTTCATTGATTTTTATCTCTTTGTAAAAGGTTTTTATAAAAAGTGTAAACTATGTTTTGTACATAATATAGACTGTTTTCTAAACCTGAAGTTTTTTCCAAATTTGGGGATTGATTACTAGTTGTGCAAGTACGTTTTGTCATTATTTCATTATTCTGGCATTTTAACTTTTATATGGATGGAAAATAATACACGTTGGTATTTAGAAATATAAGTTATCATTGATATTTGAGTCTTTGTAAGTTGTTTGCATTTCGTCCAGTTTGACACATTTTTTTCTGCTCACTAAAATTCTATTATTTCAAATGAAAATCACGAGATATGCTATTAGAAGAGTAAAAATACATTTACTCATATAGTTTGTGTCTGCATCTTAATGTTATATTTTGTAATTATAGCACAATATCTTTGATATGTGAGAAAAAAGTTTTCTTCCTGTGAATATTATCTTTTAATATATACTATCTTTGTCCTATAGTCTTAAAAATAATTCTCATATTTCCAAAGCGATTAAATTTTTTAAAATGAAATATATTACCACTTCAAAAATTATTTAGGTAAAAGCTAGATTATAAATGAATGTATTAAAATAAATGCGAACATATATCCAGTTATGCATACAACAAATAAGAGGCTTAATTTCATGTTAATATCTTTTAACCAAAAATGCTCATCCTTCACTTAGTCTTTTTGTAAATAAAAGACTTGATGTAATCATGCACGCTAAAACACAGACACTCTTAATGTCTTGAGAAAGTTTTAGGATTTAGCTACCCAAAGTGTTAAATATATGTAACATTGGTGTTTCTCTTACAAAATAACTTTTCCTAGCAAAATTGGAAAGTTAAGAAAACAAAAACTATCAAGAAATAACCTTTGCAGTTGCCTACTCTGATAGTGGTTAGAATAAAATTTTAGTCTTTTGCCAAAGTCAGGTGCTTTGCTGCAGGTAGATAAAGAAGCTATTATCCTCTGAAGACAGCTGCTTTGGTTGAATGGTTTTGTGCTGTGTTTATCATAATGGATGATAAAGCTAATAAGTTGTGTGCTGCTAATGGAGGTGATAAGAAAAGACAGGACATTACTCTTGAGCAAACCTAGATATGATCAAATGTTGGATTTACTCAATGCAAGCCTGGTAAGCTGTCCACTTTAACCACACAACAAAAAGAAAAACAAACATTTAATATAAGTATCTTTAGGAAAAAACTCGGAAATCCGAATTTCTCTAATTCTTAGTTTACTTTTCCACATAAAAACATTATTTTCATAATGTTTTTTGATAATTTAAGTGTTTCTTGTGAGCATGACAACAAGCATCTATTGAGCAGCTTGCATTTATGCAGGAATACAAAGAACTTGGCCTAAAAAAAAAAAAGACATGTAGAAATTATAGAGCAATAAAATATGACCTGAATGATGTATTAACAATATAAAGAAAGTGCTGGTTGAACACAAATAATCACCATTCATCTTCACAAGGAGGTGACGCTTGAGTTGAAATTGAAGACTGAGTAGATTCACTAGGTAGGACAGGAAAGAATTTTCCAGGATAGGGAACAGCATGGACAGAGGCAGATGTGAGAATGAATGAATGGTATATGAGTGAACTGCAAACTCCAAGTTGAGAAAGGGAGAGAGAGAGAGAGAGACAGAGAGAGAGAGATAGATAGAGATAGATAGAGAGAGACAGAGAGAAGAAAAGAGGCGTGTAATTGGTGTGTCTAAAATGCAGGTAGATACTGTGTCCTTCGCTTGCCTCATATGTCACAGTACAGCGTGTCAGCTACCCTCAGAGAAGAGGTTTGCCTCCCATGTCCATTTGCTTTCACTGTGTTGGGATGTATCAGACGAGGCATGCTAGATTAAATTGTTTTATCTTTTATTTTAATCTTGTTTCAACTGAATTTACACTCAAGCCTACAATTAAGTCGGCTATTTGGAATCACATGCTTTTGTAAGCTGTATCATCTGTGAAAACCCCTGAAATAAATATCAAGTAAATTGACTTTAACACTCCTTCAAATTGCTGAAAAAGTAATTTTAGAAAGGCAAATGTGTTTGTATTAATATATGTGTATAAATTAAAATGTTTGAGCTACATCTTGCTATTAAGCTACAACATATTTTAGGTTGCCAGATCTTTCCTTCTAAAAAAATATAGTCAAGAAGAATGGCAGCATAGGAAAAATCCTTAAAAGAGAAAATTCGAAGGTAGAAATTATTATCTTGCTCAAATTTTAATATTTCACATTGCCTATGACAGTGACCTTCAAACTATTTTTTATAATAGAACTCATCGTAAATATTTTTGAGCACAAACCCAGTGACTGCTGTTTACTTATATTTCTATCCTGTTTCATCCTATAATGTCTTATTGTAAACATTTCAAATATTTCAAAAATATAAATAAAATGAAGAAATAATGATAAAAAATCATTACTTACATTGGATACCGATAGTACCAACTCCCTAATTTTGCTTTAAGTATTAAAGTAGACCTTGCACATGGAAAAATCTGGGCAGTGAATGGCATATTGTAGCACTTAATACAGGTTAGTTCATCTTATTATTGCTGTTACCAATGCTGAAATTCTTGCCAGCTGAAATGCCCTTTTATTGTAGTTGGATGGCCCAGCAAGTTTTCTCTTCCACTTTCAGCATTTCTTAAGCCTGGCTTCTGATTTTGTGAACAAATAAGTGTTATTATAAAATAATTTCATACTTTAAATAGTATATTAATGTGGAGGATAGTTACATTCTAAATTGATTTTGTCAGTGGTACAGATGAATAAGATTAAATTAGAAATTCTGGGTTTATGTTTTTATGCATTTTGATAAGAATGCAGTTTTCCATACCTCAGCACTTCATTTCAAAATATAAACGAAAGTTCTAATTCTGTCAGGTTCAGTGTACATGAATTCAGGGCTTATAACCACTAGGTAGTTTAAGCTGCACTTATCGTTTTCCTTGTATTTAATGAAAAGAAAGTTATATTGTGTTTTGCTTCTTTCCCAGAGGTTACATTTATTGTCACTGTTATTCAAAAAGTTTTTCTTTCAAAAAATACAGAGATAGTTTTCTATTTTCCTGTTCTTCCGTACTATTAAAATGTGTCTTTGAATAGATACTGAATAATGATGAGACAAGACAAACTTTTTACAATAAAAGTGTGCATGTGTAGACATGTCTGTATAATATACTGGCTAGGTATACAGTATATAACTCCATATGTTTTTACATGTAATTTACAAAGTCATGTGTGTATATTTAGTGGGAATACATTAACATCATGTTCATAGTTTATAGTAATATGTAGATGTATGTTATCATATATTCAGACATCAAGTTTCTATACCCATCACGTACTTTTAAAAACAGCAATTGATTAATTAAAAATCACACAATAAATTCATAATCCCATGCTCCAGGGATAACTCCTTCCAATATTTTTTAAACTCTTTGTATTTCATTCTATTACAAAAAATAAATGCACATGGCAATAGTCATTACATATTGGTCATCATATATATAGAGAGAGACAAAGAAAAAAAAAGATTTTTTTTACCTACTAAGGAAGAAGACTTCAGGAAAACACCCCAAACTTTGAGTTAAAAACACAGAAGGGCACCACAGTTGAATCTAAAGCAAACTAGAAATGTAACTTATGGGTATTTTTTTCCTCCAGTAAAGATTTGATATTTTATAGGTGGCAATTAGAGAATGACCAAACATCCTTGATTCTGTCAGGGGTTTTCATGTTTCAAGGCTAGAATTGAAACTCTATGAAAGCTCATCATTATAGTTTGCTTTTTTTTTGGTCGTTTTTACATAGAGCTGTGACGTTCCTGAAAATTCTGCTTAGCGTTTTCTCATCTTAACTGCTCCTTTCTCTTTTTTGCTCTTCTTGCCATGTTCATGCTCAGTTCAGAAAAATCTTCAAGGGGAGGTGGCACAAAAAACTTCAGGCTCACCTCCCTGAGGTTTTCTTTTCTCCTGGCTCTTGACCTCAAGTCCTGGGTGTCATGGCAATTTGAAACCAAGCAAAAAACAAAAAACAAAAAAACAAAAGAAAGATCAGCATTGGGCAAATCCTTCACACCCAATGCTCAGAGCTGCATATGAGCCTATGAACCAAGGGGAAAAACAACCTAAAAAGTAGGAGTACCTCAACATATTTCTCTTCTTTTGCTCTTCTTTCTGAAAGATTGTCTCCACAAAGCCTTGGTTGTCTTAGTGGCACTCTAATGACTGCAAATAGCTGTTTTTTCCAGCCTTTATAGTTGTTCTTAGCTGAAGAGTTATTTTTATACAAGCTATTCAGACAACTTTGAAAGTAGAAATTCAAAAATACATTACATTTTAAATTACAAAGTATTAAGTTAAAAACATATATATTCCCTGATGCCTACATATGAAAAAACAAACCAGAAAAAGATTATCCAGTGACCGATTCAAATGAGAAAAAAATTACCTAATTATTCGTTCTTCAAGGAAGGATAAGATGTAAATGTTTTCCTTATTCTCACCTATTTATTTGATTTCTTATAGTACTGTTGTATATATGTCTATATATGTGTATTATGCATTGCTATCTGAGCAATTTTTAATATATTTAAGGTTAAATAGGTAATTAACAGAGTTATCAAATGTGAAAAATATATTCTCTAGTCCACCCTAATAATGTTTTAAATATTTTAGTTCTCTTTTCTAACCTCTTATAAGTATCTCCAGAATATATTTTGTTTCTAATGATAAAGATAATTTTTATATACAATGTGATATATGCAAGCAAGAAAAAAATGCAGTTTTAAAATCTTTAATCAACTTTTGACCACTAATATTACAAATCCCTGCATAAGTCACATAAAATGCATTAGCAATTTTATAAATATTTTGCATTTCAAAGATATTTTCTGTGAATACTGAATTGCAATATTCTATATACAAGGTGAGGTATACATTACAAATAAGAATTAATACACATCATTACCATTTATTGTTTATTCTGTGTCATCTGGTTTGAAAATTCTTATACCTGATAGGATTTTCTTTGCAAACTTTCAATTTTGAAAAATTCTAAACCTACCAAGACAATCTTCTAAATCCCACTCTTCACTATAATGAACTAGTGCTCCTTGGCTGGCAAACCGATTCCAGGGCTGAGACAGGAAAAGTAAAAGTCTAAAACAACTTATGCTAAAAAGAAATGTAGTACTCAGAAGTATAATTTTGTTTTATTCACCCAACTCCATAAAGGTGATTATTCCCATTAATGAAACTGGGGCTCAAGTGCCTTCCCTATTGACTGATTTAATCCCTGTTCTGATTTAAAATTTAGCTTTTCCCCCTCATGCATTTACTCATCCATTTATTCAATGAAATTTATTGAGCATTTTTTTGTGTGCCAGGAATGACATTATACTTTGAAAATATAGCTTAGGCTGTGCTCTAGAGATATTCAGAGTCAATTTGTTCATTTTGGAATTTCTTACAATGTATATTGTGAAGATTTCAGTGACTAGACAAGAAACAGGCAATGCATAATATCTGGACACCAAAAATATAGCTTGATATTTGCTGGAAAATTATGGGGCTATATTGTCTTGGGTTTTTAATGTGTAGAAGATATTTTATTAGAGAATACGTGTGTATCGAGGAGACCTCATACATTTGATGTGAGTTTGAATAAATCACTACAAAAGCTAAAATCCAAAATAATAAAGTACATTGTTGTATCAATTTTATTTGAAATCCTAAGGGCACTGGAACAGCCCTATATTTTCTGAAATATAGCTTACGAATGTCTTAGGGGCTTATGATACCTATTACTAAGCCCTTTAATTGGCAGATGATTTAAAAATATATTGTTCTAAAGTTAAAAGGCCTAATGATAATTCCTCTATTGGAGGTTAAAAGGTGATATTTATATAAATTTAGAAACAAGAGATAAACTGGCAATAAGAATTAACATATATTCAACCAACTACGGTGATACACTAATTAAACATTTTTAAATATTAAAATTTTAATTATAGGCTGCATCTAAAGCAATTCTAGTCTCCACCAAAAACAATTCCAATGAGCTATTAATATATAAAATATTATATACCATATAATAATAGATTAATATATTAGTATAAATCACCAACATTTTACCATTTTTATTCTCTTTAAAGTCAATAATGACAACTAAATATTGGTGAGTTGATTCTGTAAATAGTTATTAACCATGTAATTTGAGAGATAATTAATGCATTCCCTGTGTGTTTTACACCTTCCAAGGAGTGTTTCCAGACTATGACTTCTGTTCCCCTGACTTTTTAGCTGCATTCCTCACTCACAGGACTGGACATTGACTCACCCATTTATATTATAGAATCCAAACCCTAGAGTGTGGTTGACTGTACCCAGGCCAGACCAATCAGGTTTTGAAAATGATTTGCTGTTACATGGAACAAAGCATATTGTCTATCCAACTGGATACTAGTAAAGGTTATGGAGGAATTGTTATATAAAGAGGAATCCTAAAAATAAATATATATTAATATGGATAATAGTGGATTAAAAATATCTGTAGATAATCTTTTTTGAGTAGAATTATATTAACTGTTTGACATTAAATATTATACTATTACTTAATTTCAAAATCATTTTCTAAATAGTTTCAATCACATCAACTCTTTACAAATAAGAACATTTTCTAAATAAATTTATTCAGATAAAATATTAACGGAGTGATACATTTATAATGAAAATGTGTATGTAAATAAAATTATGAGATAAATGACAGAGGTGCAACAAATTTGGCCAGTATCATAGAAATGTAAACCTTCATTTCTCTGTAAAATTTATAAAATCTATTTATAAGATAAGTTGAATTAGATAACTTCCAAGTTATTAAAGTAAAATAGAACATATATTTAGAAGGAAGCAACACATATTAATACTCATGGAATACACTGTTGATTAAATGAAGTATATGATTAGTACATTTCCTTTCAATGTTTTAAATAAAGCTTCCTTTATTTTTCTTTAATAAAATTATGGCTTGAATAATTTCTTCACACTTTGGCTGCTTTTTAACCCCTCCATTTTAATTAGTGTTCTATAACCATTCATAGTATATCCTAATTAAGAAATCCATTAAGTCTCTATAATGGTTGCTTTAGAAATAACATTAAATGTACTGGAGTTTTAAATAATAAATTTATGTGATGGGATTTTAATGTGCAATATAGGAAGTTATTAATGTTTGAAAGAAGCAGTCATTGCTTCTGTGTTCAATCAATTCAAAGTATGAAATTTTTGCCCTATACTTATCCTTTTTACCATTTGTGGTATTTTATGAATACTTTTGAGTGTTTTTCATGTGAAGGGACATCTTACCTTGAAACTTCTCTGCTTAAAAAGTTACGTATTTATACCCATTAATTGCAATAAAAATGTGCCTGACATAGATAAGTCCTACCTTTTTGCTATGTCTGATTATGACGTTTATTTTTTCACCAATTCCATGGCTCCTAAATGCAAAATTTGCATAACAAATAGTTCACTTTTATAAAGATACCATTTAAAAGATGCTGGGGGAAGCTGTGAATAGTAAACTATCTTGACAATCTAGAAAGGTAAATATAAGCCCTGGGAGTACTGCAAGTTTTCTGTTATATTATCCATCCTTGCAACAAACTCTCTTTTGGCATCTGCTTCTTCATCTGTAAAATAGTTCCTAGTAGACTGAGCTAGCTTTCATCCATAAAATATAGTTATTTTAAATCAGCTAGGTGAGTATATTTTGTAAAACTGTTACAAAAGGCACATATAATTAGTCCAATCATGTTCTGAACTAATTTTCAAGTCATCACTTAAACACTCATTTTTTAACTTTATAAATAAATATATATTCTTACTAAATTGATTATATCCTAAGTATTTTGTACAAATCAGAAGTTGGGAAGGGTAATATAATATCAGTGTAATTAAAGATTCAGCTGACTTCTAAAATTCAGTTGACTGGTTTTTGTTTCATTTTCCAAAACTGGAATAATAAGATAGAAAACATATAGATGTTATCATAAGGGAAGGTACTCAACAGATAAATTCTATTCAAGAACAAGAATTTTAAAAGCTTTAAGTCTATAACAAAGAGCAAGAAGTTTCTTGCAACTATAGTACAGTATGTGAGATATTAAGGGGAAGAGATCAATTCTGTCATCCAAGGGACAAGATACAGAGTTTAGAAGTCATTGTGAATGTGGTGAAACATTACGGTGAGGTTTGTGCAGGAAGCATTGTAATGATAATTATTATTACCAATATTATTTTAAATTTTTAGATAATATATGGTATACTGAAAACTTATAAAGATGATGCTATGTGTTGAGTGTATCCCCAAAGGTTTATGTGTTGGAAACTTCATCTCCACTGTAACAGTGTTAAGAAGGTGGAAAATCCTACTATCGTAATTGAAAGGTGAGGCCTTTAAGGGTGATTAGATTGTGAGAACTATGTCCTCATGATCTGATTGATCCATTCATGGAGTAATGGGCATGGTTCTGATGGCTTTTTAAGAAGAGAAAGTGAACAGCTTAGCTATCTTGCTCAGACCATTCACTGTGGGATACCTGCATCTCCAGAGTGAGTCACCACCAAGAACAAGGCCCTCACCAGATGTGTTCCCTGGACTTTGGACTTCCCAGCCTCCAAAACTGTAAGAAAAAAAATTCTATTTATTTGTAAATTATGCAGTTTCAGGTATTCTGCTATAAGCAATGGAAGCAGACTAATACAGAATATTGATACCAGCTTTGGGACTTTACTTATAACAAATACCTGAATATGTGGAAGTGGCTTTGGAACTGGGTGATGTACAGAAGCTTGAAGAATCTGAAGGAGAAGGCTAGAGAAATCCTAGAATCTGATGAGGGTTTAGAAGACAGGAGGACCAGGGAAAATTCTGAACTTCTTAGAGACTGGTTAAATGGTAGTGACCAGAATGCTGATAGAAAGACGGATAGTAAAGGTTATTCTGAGGTCTCACATAGAAAGGAGTAAGAGCTTATTGTAAATTGGAGAAAAAAATCACTCTTGTTATAGAGTTGCAAAGAACTTGGCTACACTCTGTTCATACCCAAAAGTTTTACGGAAGGTGGAATTTAATGGTGCTGACCCAGGGTATTTGGTGGAAGAAATTTCTAAGCAACACAGTATTGAGGAAGCCATGTGGGTACTTGTAAAAGCCTACACTGATTTATGGAAGCAAAGTAATGATGTAAAGCTGAAATTTATAAGTAAAAGGGAAGTGGAGAGTTAAAAATTGGAAAACTCTCAGGCTGACCATGTAAAGAGTGAAAAGTGTCTTTGGGAGAAGAAACCAAGGTTGTAGCCCAGAGACTCTGTGCTAAGAATATTAGTACAGAAGAAAGTGCTCATCAAGAAAATGGATCATTTCACATCACAGGCTCAGAGACCTCGGAAGACAGGATGGTTTGGTGAAATAGGCCCTCCATAGCTCACTGCCCTGGGCCACCTTGGGATGCTGCTCCCCACACCCCAGCTGCTCCAGCTGCTCCAGCTGCTCCAGCCATGGCAAAATTGGCCCCAGGTGCTGCTGGACCTGCAACTTCAGAAGATACAGTATCCATGTCGTATTAAGTCTGCAGTCTCACAGAATATCAGAGCTGTGCCAGAGACTCCACCCTGATTTTAAAGAATATATGAAAAGCTTGAGAGGCCCATGAAGAGATCTATTGCAGTGGTGGAGTCACTGCAGAGAGCCTCCACTAGTGCAATGCCAAATGGAATTGTGGGGTCAGAGTTGAAGCAGAGAAACTGCACAAAGGCCATGTCTAGTGTAGCCATGGGAACAGGACCGCCAGAAAGACCCCAGAACTATAGACTACCAGCATACACCACCAGCCTGGGAGAGCTGAAACAGGTGCTGTTACCAGGAAGGCCACAGGAGTGGCACTGCCTGAGGACTCAGGGACCCAACACCCATACCAGCATTCAGAGGATTCCAGACATGGAGTTAAGGGAAGACATTCTTCAGCTTTAAGATTTAATGCCTGCCCTGCTAGGTTTTGGACTCAGTATCTGTTATCATTTTTGGCATATTTCTACCTTTTTTTAATGGAAATATGTACCCTATGCTTGCTCCACCATTATATGTTGGAAATAGATATTTTGTTTGATTTCGTAGGTGAGATGTTAGATTTTTGAGCTGCAACGATCTAAGATTTTGGGGATGGAATAAATTTATTTAATTGTGAGAAGAATGGGGGCCAGGGGCAGAATTCTATAGGTTGAATGCATCCCTCAAAGGTTCATGTGTTGGAAACTTAATCCCCACTTTAACTGTGAGAAAAGGGTGAAAAACCCTATTATGATAATTGAAAAGTGGGACCTTAAAGAGTGATTAGATTTTGAGGACTGTGTCCTGATAAATGGATTGATCCATTCATAGGGTAATAGGCATGATTTCATGGCTTTTTAAGGAGAGCGAGTGAGCAGGTTAGCTCTCTTGCTCAGGCCATTTACTATGTGATCCCCTGTGTGTTTGTAGAGTCACCACCAAGAACAAGACCCCAGCTTCCAAAACTGTAAGAAATAAATTCTATTCACTTATAACTTATGCAGTTTCAGGTGTTCTAAGCAACAGAAACAGACTAATACAGATTATTTAGGGAGTTTCCATATATCCTTCGCCAAAATTCCTCTAACAACATCTTACATAACCGTGTTACATTGACCAAAACAAAGAAATAAAGAGGGCTAGAATACTATTAAATTATTATTCAGGATTCACTAGTTTTCCCAACTTGTGTTTTTTGTGCTCAGGTATCCAATTCAGGATACCATGTCATCATGTCTCCAAGTGTTCTCTGATCTGTGGCCTTTTTTTAGTTTTCCCTTGGTATTTATGATGGTTCAGATGTCTTGTAAAATGTTCCTCAGTTGGGTTTGTCTGATGTTTCTCATGATTAGAATGGGATTATGGAATTGGAGGAAGCATACTCATTGTATCATATGTGGAGGAGCTCATGACATCAACATGATTTATTGATAAGCTGGTATTAGTCAGATTTGTTCACTCTCTCTCACTGCCCTCCCCACCCCCCGCCGCACCCTTTCTAAAAACTTATTATAAGCAAGTAACTGAGTACAGGCCATGCTAAAAGGGAATAAAATTCAGCTCCACCTCCTGGATGAAGGAGTATCAAAGAATTTCTGCATATTTTTAAACCACCATAATATTTAATGATTTTTTGGGGGGGTAATATTTTGAGGTTATGCCAATATCCTGTTTTCCATTAAAGTTTAGTATTAGCATTTACCTGCAGATGTTGCCTATGGTAATTAATTCTGTACTGTTCTAATGGTGATTTTCTACTGTCTCATTGCTTCTAAATTTATTGTTTGGAATTATTCTTTAAGATGATTTGTCCCTTTTCCATTTATTTATGTAATAAGGTATTTATTTATATCACTATAAACTCATAGATGTGTATTTTATTACTTAGATTATAGTTCAATACTTTTTTTATTTATATTGCTGCTTAAATTGTTCCATAATTAGCTATCAGAACTTTTCAGGTTGGATCTTGTGTTCCTTTGATATGGCCCCCTCCTTTTACTTTTTGAGGGCTTTCTTACTTTCTGTCACTACCAGAGACATGTCTTATATCTTCTGAGCTACAGCCATAGAATCAGCCTTTTCTCTGTGAAATCCCAGATTTCTTTAATTAGAAAATTGTATTTAGAAATAAAGATAAGGGGCTGGCCCGGTGGCGCACTGCTACAGTGCGCTGCTTGGGAGCGTGGCGGCGCTCACGCCGAGGGTTCGGATCCCACATACAGACCGGTTCCCGCTCACTGGCTGAGCGAGGTGCGGGCGCAGCGCCGAGGGTTGTGATCCCATTGCTGGTCCTGGTCCGGTACAGGCACGACACTGAGGGTTGCGATCCGTTGTTGGACACGAAAAAAGACAAAAAAAAAAGGAAAAAAAAAAAAGAAATAAAGATAACGATGCTGGGTTTGCTTGCTACTACTGGACTGTTGCTGTTTCTAGGCCATCTTAGAAGACCGAGTGAAGAAGTATATATATAATTTGTATAGGTAACATACATATAATTCTGTGTATACACACATATCTATAATTATTTCTACTTCTATATATATCCATATTAAAATAAATGAGTTCACACTGATATATCTGACCCTAATTCAGAGCCACAGGATTCACTCTAATATTTGCAACTTCTTTCTCTGGCAGTAAAAAAACCCGGCACCCATTATCAATGATTTATATTTGTTTGTTCAACTCCAGTATTCATGTAAAGTAGTTTCAGAATTGTTAACCCCTAACACTGTAAGTAACAAAATTAACCAACTAAAGGATAGTTTTAAGTAGCATAGTTTTGTTTTTAACCTTACAGAATTCAGCCAAAATGATCCTCTCTACCATTACTTAACTTCTCTCTTCTTTCCCACCCCTTTTGGTGACATTATGCCATACATTTGTAATGGAGTTAAATTCATTTTCTGCAGTCTGCATTTCCTCCTGGGATTCTTCAATATCCTGGTTGATTTTTTTTAAATTTGCATATAGTAAAGTTTATTCTTTATTGTGTACAGTTCTGTGAGTTTTAACAAATGCATAGAGATCATTATTCTTTTCTATATCATTGGAGCTCTCCCCTAGAGAATCAGTTGGAGCAAGAAAAAGGAGTTGGTGAAATTGGTAGCAATGAGAACAGCTATGAAGCTATTATTGTAGTCTGTGGGAGAAATGACGGTGACTTTGACAATGAGATGGATATTTCTAGGTTTTCAATATGATGATATTATATTTTTCAGACAATTACAATGGCCTTATTTTAGGAGGTATTTTTTTTTTAATTCAACATAAAACAAATATTTAATTTTTTAGTTTGAACATAGATAATCTTAAGAATAATATGCTAGGTATAGCCTCATGTTACCTTTAGCTTATGATGTGTGGTAAAATGTGCGATGTATTAGAAAGTAGAGCTAAAAATCAGTTCAGTGAGGGACATGACGTAAAAGGATAATTTAAGAATAACTCGGGTTTTTATCTTGAGTAAATGACACCATTTAAAAGAGCTGATTAGTACCTGCACAAATTAAATGAACACGTTTTTTCAGTAGAACAACAAAAATGAAAAAAAATATGTAGATTAAATGAATAATACAAAATTTAAATTCCTGTTTAAAGGTTTATTCTTCTAAAGAGATGGAAAAGAAAAAAAAAAAGCATTGTAGGTAGTTTTGTAATTATTACCTCAAACATTCTTATATCTTCTAAATGCACAAAATAGGGGAATGAGTTCACATACAATAAAATTCCATTAATAGATTTTATATCAGTGCAGTGTTCTATTATATACACTTTCTGCAAACATTGCTCCTGTAAATCCTAGAAAATAATAATTTTTCATTCTGTCCCTTTACCAGAGAATACAAGAAGTTCTAGTATAGTACTTTAAAAATACAACATAACTTTCTTAATAAGATTCTTTCCTCCAAAGACTAAACAAATATTATTTTGACCCATTGTTTCTCCTCATTTTAACCAAGGCTGAATTGGACATGCTAGAGTTAGTAATTTCTACTTTCATAATCATAAACATAAAGCCATCAGATATAAGTGGAAGATCAGAGGTCTGCTTGTAATCTAGCTAAATACCTTTCCCAGGTCTTTAATATGCTCCTGCCTATTTTTCTATTCAGTTATCCTCTGTAACGATTTAGCTTGCATTCCTGAACTGCTTGATTTCCATTTTTAGAAAATTGATTTTTTTTTTTTTTTTAGCACAATGAGCTCTATTAGCCAGCCAAGGGTAAGCAAGTCATTTTTCGGGGGTCCAAGGCCGGGGGTCCAAGGCCCAGGAAGAGTAAGCAGGAAGGAGAGAGAATTTAAAGTACAAATAACTACATTTCTTAAATGTTTTGAACTCTGATAAATGGTTTGATATCAGGATTTTAAGTCAATAGCTAAAGATTAGTACTCTATGTAACTGAAGTGAATGTATAAAGTCTTTTTGAATTGAAAACCATGTGAGTATTTACTGGATGGTGATGGTAAAGACGTATCTGTGGATCAGTATGGGGATCCTGGTTTATCCTCTTGCCCTTTTTCTTTTTTCTTTTTTTTTTTAAATTTTTTTGTGACTGGTAAGGGGATCGCAACCCTTGGCTCGGTGTTGTCCGCACCGCACTCAGCCAGTGAGCGCACAGGCCAGCCCTATATAGGATCCGAACCCGTGGCGGGTGCGTCCCAGCGTTCCCAGCTCCGCACTCTCCCGAGTGAGCCACTGGTGGGCCCCCTTTTTTCTTACTTTTGTCTTTCTCGGTAACCATGTCACTCTGAAGGACAGGGCTGTTTTACCATTTGGGGTCTGCCTCTGGTTTGGGAATCTTGGCTTCTGTGGCCTCAGGTCGCCTTCCTTTAGGACGCACTTTCAGACTAACACGTGCTGTTGCTGTTGTCACCGCTCCCACCTCCTCGGTTTCTGCCTGTGTCGCAGCCTTTCTCTCTCCCTCCTCTGGCAGCTTTCCGAGTGCATATGTCCATGGCTTTAGTCGCATCCTCATTGCTGGCTTTTTCTTCATGGCCAGTATCTTCCTCTGAAACACGAGTTTCTTTTCCTGCAACTTCAGTATCAGATGATGCATTGGATTGTTTAGTTGATGCCTGCTGACTTGAAATTTTCTCTTTCGGATTATCTGTCTCGCCTAAGCCTTCATGAAGACCTTTTCGTTTGCCTGGTTTGCCATACTCTTCCTTATTTTCTGAGTAAGGAAATATATATCTTTTGGTCCTAAAAAAGCAGTCTCAAGAGTTCCAGAGAAGAAAATGGGTGGTTTGTCTGTGGGTGGCTTTACAGCTCCATCAGGAGCTCCGTCTGCTCGAGCTGCCGCATGAGGGAAGCCTCTCATCTTGGGGGGGTGAGACCTCCAGGTGTGAAGTTGCGAGTCCTGTTTCGGGGGTTCAAGGCCGGGTTCAAGGCCCAGGAGGAGGTGCGACGACATAGCAGCGAAGGGATGCGGGCGGACGGACGGACGGGAGCCCAGGCCACAGATGTGGGGGAGGATGCCGCGGGGCCGCTTCTGTCCCCTTCCACTCAAGCCATCTGCACCACCAGCTACCGCAGACGCGTCTCAAGGGCTCGCATGGCGACCACAGCCGCTGCCGCAGCCGTCCTTGTATGTCCTTTCAAGGGGAAAATTTCTCCTCTTGAGCAAAGCACAGAGATATATTCCTGACATACAAGTTGTTCCATTTCCAGGTAATCCAATTACAATGCAACACCTATGATAGAAAAGCTAAAGGTATGATGTGGCTCTAGCATATTACTCTTGAAGTTATTTATATTCAAACTAGAAAATATTTTTTCTATTCATTTTTTTAAAAAAAATCTTCCTCATAAATTTAAGGACATTATAATTGATAGAGAATGTAATAGTAATCATACTGAAAATCAAAACATAACTTAGAATAGTTCTCAAATAAATTATTAGATTCTGAGAAAATACCTACAAGAATACCTCATCAGGGTATGAAATTTTTTTTTTACTGCTTTATTAAGCTTATTCTCAATAAGCGTATTTTTCAGAAATGAATAATCCATGATAAATTTAGTCCTAATGGTATGATTTTATATTTCAAATGCATTTCAAATGAACTAGATTTTTCTAGCTTTTTAAATATAATTTGAAAGCACAGTGACTTCAAAAGTATTTAGTGTTTTTTAATCTTATAATTTACATCATTATTATTAATTTTAATTTTACAGACATGACCTTTAGTCTTAAGTACTTAAGATATATTTTAATCTATGCCATGTAGGCAATCTTTTGATTTTACATTCAATTAATTTGCATTTATTGCCCATAACATTCTATGACTGTGCCAGCATTTTTCACATTTATTGGTTCATTAAATTTGCAAAAAAAAAAAAAAAAAAAAAATCCTGTGCTATAGATATCATATGTAAAAACTGACATATTTCAAATTTAAGTATTTACCTAAAGAGAAGCCACACATTGAGTAAATTATCAAGCTAGAGTGATGCAAAACTCGTATCATATGTAGTGCATTTTCAATGAAATAACTACTATCTCTAAATTAATACCAATTAGTGTATCTGGAAAGATTTAGAGCAAAGCAGAGTGCATGAGGTTTTTCAGGCCAAGGATGACATTGCTAAGCTGATAGTGTCTGCACGGTCCTCTGGAGAGCACAAGACTGCTGGTATGTGAGGGGGCCCCGGCAAAAACCTGTCTGCCATGTTATTCTTCTTGGGATTACAGATATATTAAAAATCATGAGAAAGGAAATACTAAAACAACCAGAGCTTTCTAAAGCTGATTTGGATTTAAAGTGTTGTTTACCATTTGTGGAATTTCCACTCTCTCATCTCAACATCTTAGCTGTGCTAGCTAGCTCATCTATTAGCACTGAAGCTAGTTTACAATTCAGGCCAATTCAATATTTTGAGATTCTGAAACCTGTTCTACAATACACAGTTTTCTAAATATTATAAAAAGGTAAGAAAAAAGTGCTTCCTGTTTTCAAATAGCTTAAAGTATTGCAAGGGAGATAAATATAAAAATAAGAAAGTGCTGGGACGATGGAGCAGGGTAGAATTCAAATGCAATTGAGGGTTCAAGGGGAGGAATGCCCAGTTCACCTGAGAAGTTACAAAAAGGCTGTACAAAGTAGGTTAAACATGTGCTGAATCTTGAGTCAGGAGGACAAAGCTTGCAAACGGACACAGGGCAGGAGGATGGTTAAGTTAATGGTGTCTTTATTGGACAAACAGAACGAAATTGGCATGCGGTATTTTGAGAGGAGATGAGTTCAAATATTATAAGATGGTCAGTACTATCACAGGAGTTTGGATATTGCTCAATGGCAATTTACTGAAAAGTATTCAATAGTGGAATAATAAAATCAGGTTTGTGTTTAACAATGACATATAATAAATTCACTTTTTGTGACTAATATTTGTTGATTGACTAATATTCAAAACACTATGAAGCTATTTTTTTAAGTAAATGGAAAAGCATAAAAACATGCTTAATACTGATATAATGGTCATAAACCTTTTGGGGACCTTTGTGATTTAATTCATATCTAACATCTGCATAAATCTGCTAGTTAAATGAGCTTTATTAAAGCTTTTGTATTGCAAGAAAAGCATTATTATTTTCAACCAGTGCTAGATTTTATTTGCCAATAGAATAGATTTATTGCATCCAAATAGGAAAAGAGAAATGTGCTTATTTGCTTTTCATCTTTGTCTAATTTTGTTTCTCTGCCTCTGGAGCTCTGCCCCAGATTCAAAAAATTTTAAAATTGTTTCCTTTTTAATGGTTTATCTCTCTTTTATACATAGAAGAGGCATGTCTTCTAGTGTAAGATATAAAGTGCAAAGAAAATATTTAACATTTTTTCACTTTTCACTTATTTATCCAACATTATGTAAACACTAGATTCACTGCTCCACATTTTGAGTAAAACAATGAGCAAGACAGGCAAGATACCTGCCATAGTGGAGTTACACTTTTGTGTATGAAACATGATTTTAAAAATGATGCAATAAATAAAGAGTATTTAAGTGCAGTGAGGGAAATGTGTTATTCTGTGATACACAATAACAAAAAGCATGGCCTCTCAGAAGGCATCATGATTCAGCTAAGATCTGCATGATGCTAGGGCCAGCAATGGCAAGTGGAAGTGGAGAAATGTTTCTTTGTTCTAGGAATTGTCAAGGTCGTTATAATTACAAATGAGTGAATGAGTTAGGGGATTCTAAGCAATGAAATCACCGAATTAGGTTAAATCGTGCAATGTTTTATAGATCATAGTAAAAGTATTTTAGTCAGTGTTCTTCAGAGAACCAGAACCAATAGGATATCTTTACATACTTATAAGAAGGGGATTATTATAGGAATTGGCTCATGTGACTACAGAGGCTGAGATATTCCACAATCATAATGTGCTATCTACAAGGGGAGAGGAGGAAAGCCTGTGGTGTAATTCAGTCGGAGACCAAAGGCCTGAGAGATGATGCATATTTCAGCTCAAGCAGAGAGTGGATTTGCCTTTCTTCCTCTTTTGTGTTCTACTCAGGTCCTCCAAGGATTGGATAGTGCCCACCTATATTGGTGAGAGCAATCTTCATTACTCAGTCTACTAATTCAAATACTAATCTCTTCCAGAAACACCCTCACAGACACACACAAATATTGTTCTACCAGCTGTATGGGCATTCTTTAGCCCTGATAAGTTGATACATAAAATTACCCATTACAGGGAGATTTCAACTGCTTTCTAAGTATAAGCTGAAAAACTGGCATAATTTCATTTTTAAACAAGATTTCTTTACCTGCTCAGTGAAGAGGCTGGAAAAGAAAGCCAAGAAGCCGGCCAGGAAGCCAGTGTTCCCATGCACACAAGAGATGATGACAGCTTTACTAAAATTTTGACGGTTGAAATGTGGGGATTCTTTAGAGGTCTAATTTGGAGATGACATGAACAAGATTTAAAGACTGATAGAACAAGGGACATTGAAGATGTAATTAAGTTAAGGATCTTGAGACAGGGAGATGAGCTGCATTACCTAGGTGAACTCAATGTAATCGGAAGTATCAGTCCCTACCAGGAGGCAGTAGAGTCAAAGGCAGAGAGAAGACAATGAAATGATGGAAAGAGAGGGAGAAAATGAGTTCTAATGGCCACAAGCAAAAAATTAGAACAGACTCCAAAAGTTGGCAAAAGAATGAAATGGATTGTTCTCTAGAGTTTCCAGAATTAACTACACCTGCTGGTATCTGTACTTCAGTCAGGCTCATTTAAAATTTCTAACCTCCAGAATAAAATAATAAATTCATGGTTTTTTTTAAGCCACTAAACTTATATTAATTTGTCATAAAAGCAATATTAAACCAATACAGAATTGGCATCAGATATGGTGTTCTGATGTAACAAATATGTAAAGTGTAGAAGTGGCTTTGGGATTGGATAATGAGGAAAGTCTCAATGAGTCTTTAAAAGCATTGTAGAAAAAGCCTAGCATACATCTACCAGACTGTTAGAGGAAATAGACTGTCAGTGAAGAACATGTGAACAAAAACCTATATCATTCTAGAGCATAACTAAATCATCAAAAACACACTGTTGGTAGAAACACAAACATTACAATACTGTTAGTGAGGACCCCAAAGTAAGTGAGAATCATGGTAGGCAACTGTGTATTTTCGTAAAGAATACTTAAATACTTAAGTAGAAATATGGGTGTTAAAGGCACTGTTGACGAGCACTGAGAAGGAAATGACAAATATGTTATAGGACATGGGAGAAAAGTGGATTTTTGTCATATAGGCAGAAAGATCAGCTGATTGAAGCCTATAGTTGTGTGGAGAACAAAACTTGTAAATGGTCTTCTGGCAGAATAACTGGCCCCCAGGGTCACTCTCTCCTACAAATCAACTAATTTACAACTATTAAAAAGCAACAGCAGCCAAGCTGGGGCCTCTAGAGCTCAGGGAAGAGGAGGAGAGACCTACAGAGTGCATGAGGGCAGGAGAAGCCATGTCGAGGAAAGGAAAAACCTTTCTGACCATTTTGAATCCTGTTTGTTTCCAAGCTGGAGCTGCTGAGTGCATGGAAAAGGAGCTGGAAACGCTGCAGCTGTGCCCTTCAGCTGGAGTTGCTTGGAGGCAACATTGGTGAAGAAGGCCTTGGTGGCCCCCAGGCCAGCAAGACCACTAATAGGGTTCCCATGGACCCACATAGGAGCGAGGGGCCACAACAGCTGAAAAAAAGGAGCCACTCTGAGGCTGGTGAGTTACTGCAAGGGAACGGAGCACAGCCCGCCACATGGGAAGTGTTTGGCACACAGGCGGTGGGGGAGATGGGTCCACTGGGAGTACACTGGGGCACAGCAAGGACAGAGGAGACTGGTCAGGAATACAGATCTGCAGGGGGTGCAGTTTGAAGAAAAGACTCAGGCCCAGACCAAAGTTTCTACACAACCCAGGTGCGGCAGATTTCACTAAACCCAGAAGTCCTATAAAGTCAACCATTAAAACCTGAGCTGCACAAAAAGCCTTCCCCAGGAAATCAGCAGCAAAACAGCAATTTAGCTCAAGCACAGAGCCAAAGTACTGGTCACCACAGGAAGTTCCCCCATTTTAGAAGTAAGTAAAGGACAACAAATTTGTTCCAGCACAGAATTCAAGTGGTGGGAACAGCAATTAATCCAACACAGAACTGAAAGAAATAACAGAGTACCCTTTGGGGCCCACCTGGGGTCCTGAGGCTTAGATCTGGGGAGTAGACCCTCCACCCACAACCATGTACACCACCAGTGCCACAGGACCCACCAGGTTCTGGGGTATGGATCTGGGGACCGGACCCTCCTCCCACAACCAGGCAAACTGCCAGCACCATGGGGCCCACCTAGGGCCCACCTGGGGCCCTGAGGCATGGATCCAGGAGCCACTAGCAACTAAGTAAGGAGCATGCCCAAAACATTACCTCCATGTGGGTGGCTCACAACAGCCACCATAATAACCATGGCTGCCGCAAAAGTGGCTAGACGCCACAACCACCATGCAGGTGGTTCACCAGCTACTGGAGTATATTCACACAAGGAAGAGTCACCAGCAGAGACCAAAGAAAAAAGGAGAATGTCTCTCTCCACAAAGCTCATTGCAGAGTAACAGAAGAAACATCTGCTTTATGATAATATTGGGGGACTTGAACATACCTCTCAGCATTGGACAGATCATCTAGGCAACAAACCAACAAAGTAACCATTACTCTTTCACAAGGAAAGAAGAAATCTAGGGTTATCAGAGGTGAGAAAGGAGAAGGAGATGGGATGGGGAGAAATTGGACAAGGGGCATAAAGAATAAGTATGATTTGTAACAACATATATGCAAGTAATATTAATTCGATCAACCTATGTCAACATTGAGCCCCAAAACTATGTACAATCATGATTCAATAAACTTAAAAAAATAATAATAAATAAAACTTGTAAACGGTTAACTTGTAGTCATATATTTACCTGAGATTTCCCAGCAAATTGCTTAAGGTGAGACCTGGTTTTGTCTTGCAGTTTATAGTTAAATGCAAGTATGGATGAATAAACTGAGAAAAAAAAATGTTTAAAAAAAGTAGCCAAGACTTGATTTTGGAAACTCTCAGCATTAAAAAAAAAAAAAAAGAAAGAAAGAAAGAAAGAAAAGAAAGAAAGAAAAAAAATGCAAAGGATCCAAAATTAAGAGATTCACTGTCAGGAAGGAGTGCTCTGAAGAGAAAGCAAAGGGTGTGCCTGGACAATCTTTTTCTAGTGTCTCCAAAGGAACAGATGGTCACATTATTAGTTACGTAGAGGGCTCTCTGAAGAGATTAGGTGTGTGACTTATAAATCTACTCAGTCATCTCAGCAGAAACCAAAAAATAGAGAAGGGTTTATCTAGCAAAGACTAGTAGAAGTATCTAGTCTAATAGAGTGACTCCCTTAGCCGTACATGAGAGACTCACAAGATACTTGAAAATGTAATACGAGTAGCAATACTGCTGGCCTGGACCAAAAGGGACAGAGACAGAACGAATGATGGAAAGTTGTCAGACTCCCAAAATTCTACCAGCAGAATATAGACTGCTAAAGCTACTCATCTGTAGATAGGTGCTACCTTTTGTGTAAAAAGAATGACAACTCATAGAGTGGGGCAAAGCTCCCAGAACTCAGAATAGAGGGACCAGAAGGTGGAGCCATGCCTTAAAACCTAACAGTATGCCCAGTTGGATTTTGAATTTGCTTGAAACTGGAGGCTAATCTTTTTCTTTTATTTTCTATCTTTTGGAAAAATAATTGTACAAGTGATATCCTATGCCTACCACACCATAGCATTTTGGATGCAAGTATCTTGTTTTCCAATTTCCTGGGCATGCATTTGGTAAAGAATTTTGACCAGTGTGGATCACGCTCAGGGTTTACTCATACCTGATTTACATGATGAGATGTGGAACTTTTGACCTGATGGGACTTTTATGAGATTTGAGAATTGAGTTGATGCTGCAATTGACTGAGATTTGGTGGACTTTGGGGGTGAATATATCTTGCACATGAGATATGTGTGAATATTTGAGGGCCAAAGGACACCCTCTGGTAGGATGAAAGATATCCTTCCAAAGACAGACAAAGCTCATTTCCAAAATCTGTGAATGTGTTACTTTACATAGCAAAAGTGACTTAGGGATTTGAGTTAACGGTATTGATATGGAGAGATCATCCTGGATTATAGGGGTGGGCCCAATGTGACAGGAACAATAGCACATTTATATATGTGCCAAGCTTGTCACAAAGAGCCCATCATGATCATCATCAACAACAATTATTGACTACTTATTAAGCATTTAGGGCACCACCAACTTTAACATTTCATATTGCTTACTGAATTATTGACATTGTCTTTTTTAATTGTAGTTTAAGATGGATATCATCGTCCTCATTTGTAAACAAGACAGGAACTCCCAATTTCTCATTGCTATATATAGAAATCAAGTTTAGGGAGGTGGTTGTATTTCCATGAATGAATGAGATCTCACAGTGGTGAAAGCAAAACTAGAAAGTGAAGAAAAAAGGCCAAAAACAGATCTCAGAGGATATGAATATTAAGTAAGCAACGGAGAATAAGGGAGAATCAACACAAGTGACTGAGTTATTGGAACAGTCAATAGGAGGAAAAAATAATGTTAAAAACAATCCAGGAAGGAGAAACATCTCAAGAAGCCTTGTAAAGCAACAAAAATAAGGGTAATAATTATTTGAATTTGACAAATAGAAATTACTAGTCAAATTTATTAAGAGAAATTTATTATGTGTCATCAGACACCAAGCTACAACAGTAAAAAAGCACATGGGTTAATTTGTATATAAAATATAGATTAAGAAAAAGCCTCAGATACTATCTTACCCATCGACTAAGCTATACATATTTCAAAGTAGTAGCCTGACATAATAAATCTAAAGAAAAAAAAAATTGAACCTTAAAAACAAACAAAATGAAAATAAAGCATAAAAAGTGTCACAGTCTCTTTTGCTCCTGATCCACTCTTCTCTGTCGTTTATTTTCTGATTGATATGTGATGGACTGTTATCCATCTCTAGAAAAAGGAAGGAAGAGGGACAGTCTAAAATTGTAATTATTTTACATTTCACAGCTTTTACATAAAATATCTTGTCACACATGATTTGACAATTTATTGAGCTGCTACTAAGCACCAACAACAGAACAGATAAGAGAAAATATTATAGTGAGCCTTCAAAAATCTTTCTGTCCACTTAAGGAGATATATCTTAATTATACAGGTTCATCAAATAAATATAAAGTTACCACTGTGATAAATAATTTGCAGTGAAATACACATCTAAGTTGCTATAATACTATTGGATATATAGTTCCTTTTCTCTTTTTCTCATTAGCATAGCAGGTAGGGAAAGAGCCAGCAGGTAGGGAAAAAAGAGTATTTTAAAATGCATCCAAATTATAGATTTTTTTGTCATTCCAGAAGACTATTGTGTTACTTTAATTAAGACATATTTAAAATATTTTGTCAGATACAAATCTTTGATATCCATTTACCTTTTGAATTACTTTCGGTATATATGTAATATTTCACTATGCAATTATTTCATTTTCCCCCTAAAATTTCCTGGAGGAAACACATAATTGCTTTTATAAAAAAATATATGGGAAATAAATTCAACATATATAAATTTGCAGTATAGACAACCCGTGAGCACTTAAAACTTGGTTCTAGTATTTAAATTATATACATACATTAATAAAAATCTCACAGACACTTTATTTGAAATGAGGTAATTTTGTTACTGTTACAAGATCATAATAATATCTAAATTTATTATCACTTGCCAAATACTGTTCTTTACATTCCTAAGTAATTTGATAAAGTAAAAAGGCAAAGTTATTTCCTAAAAAAAAATATGTGTGTGTGTGTGTGTGTGTGTGTGTGTATACAGATATTCTGAATACATTCAACATTTCTTTCTTGAGAATCACTGCTATAAGCATTGAGAAGTAAAATAATTCCTTAAAATCTGAAATTAAGCATACTTGCTAATCATTTTATTTTTAAATGTTCTTAAGGAGAGGTAGTTTTATTGGTATAACAATGCATTTTTCTTATTTAGAAGGCTAAGCTATTTTAAATCATGAAATTTTTAAATGAAATAATAACAATGAAGTGTCAAGCAAATGTAGCTATCTTCTTTAGAAATTAGTTCGACCACAATTAACTTTACACAGTCATAGAATGAAAATAATCCTGTTTCTACTAAGAAATTAGTGAATGTTTTTTTCTCACTGAAACATGTGAGCCATTTTAAAATTAACTTCTAAAGAAAACAAACATAAATATTTAAAAATTATGACCATTAGGTTATAGAGAAATAATGCAAACTTTCCATTTATATCCAATCATTTAACAAATATGAAATGCATAATAATGTGCCAGGCATGATGCCATACAGTGGAAATGATGGATTAAACAAGATTCATTCCTCAAAGTACTCATGACCCAAGAGAAGGGAGTTATGAGTAAAAACATGTTGATATTCCAGAAGGTACTACAGGGATATGCACAGCATAACCATAGGAATTTTTTGGAGGTATCATCAAACAGCACGAAGAACCACTAAACAAACAGGCAACGGCTGAGTAACTTAAAAATCAAAGAAAGTGTGTAAGACGATTCCTTCCATGGTGTTCCACATCATGCTCAGTGCCTATGTAATTCCTCATAACTCACACTATTAGTTTTAGTTTATCCCTCAAATTAAATTAATTGAAGCCAGAAACTATCTTTAATTATAGCAGATCTTGAATTGTAGCTTTCAAAATAATTAAATGAACTTTAAAAAACTAATGTTCCCCAGGTTCATCCATGTTGTTGTAAATGGCTGAATTTCCTTACTTTTCAAGGCTGAGTTGTAGAATGATGTGTATGAACTACACTTTCTTTACCAGTTCATTTGTTGATGGACACTAGGTTGGTTTCATACCTTAGTTATTGGGAGAAAAGCTGCAATGAGCATGGGAGTGCAGATAACTATTCTATTGATTTCAATTTTTTTCACATATACCCAGAAGTGGGATTGCTGGTTTAAAAAAATAAAAATAAAAAGAGAAAGAAAAGAAAAGAAAACTCTGGAATTTGCAACAATATGAGTAAACCTGGAACTGGAAGAAAGGAGGGCCTGAGGGTCAGAGGGAATTAGAATATGATGTTGGTCAAAGGGTACAAAGTTTCAGTTAGAAGGAATAAATTTTGGAGATCTGTCACACAGCATGGGGACTATAGTAAGTAATGTAATGTGTATTTCAAAATTGCTATGTCTGCACAATACAAAAAAAGTATATGAGGTGATGGATGGATATGTTAATTAGCTTTATTTAATTATTCCATAATGTATACAATATGTCAGAACAGTACATTGTATCCCATAAATTACAAAATTACTATATTTTAATTAAAGTAATTAAAAACTAATTTTTTCAATGCCTCATCATCAGAGACTCTGATTTTTAAGTGGATCATTCAAAATGGAAAATTGACTGGGATTAGGCACAATTCATGACATCAAAGTTTAGGAATGATGGACACAGAGGGGCAACAATCTTAAAGCAAGTCCAGAAGTAAAATGTTGCCTAAATGAGCTGTTGGACCAGAAGAGATGTTACCCAGATGAGCTAACCCCTACTCAAATATATTTGAGCAGAAATTTCTTGAGTAATGAGTGAAATTATTTATTGATTTATGGGTTTATCTTCCTTGACAGGAATTTCCTGGAACTAAAAACTAAATCATGTTGGCACAAGTGATCTCAATTCTCAGTCTTTATTATTAATCTCTATAAATTCAGGTGGTCTCGGTTCTCAACACTCGGATGTTGCTATGGTTTAAATGTGTCCTCCAAAGTTTATGTATAGAAAACTTAATCCTCAATGCAATGGTGTTGGAAGGCGGGGCTTAATGGGGGATGTTTAGGTCATGAGGATTTCATCCTCACGAATGGATTAATGTCAATTATAAGAAGCTTGAGACTGTGTGTTTGATCTCTTCCTCTCTCTCACATGAGCTCCTTGGCCCTTCCTCCTTCCACCATGGGATGATACAGCAAGAATGCCCTCATCAATTGTAAGCCCCTTGACCTTGGACTTCCCAGCCTCCAGAACTGTAAGAAATAAATCTCTGTTCTTTGTAAGTAACCTCACCTTTGCTATTCTATTATAGCAGCACAAACAGGCTAAGACAGATGTATTCTTAGATTTTAAGATGAGAATTTAATTACTGCATAGATATTGATTTTTGCAATAAACATGTGTTGTAACAGCTTTTCCTAGCATTATGGTATATTGGCTACATATATTTTTATCATATTCAATTTAAACATTTATTACACTTTGCTAAATTTCTTGACATAGTATACCAGAAGTTTGTGAACTCCCATTTTTCCATATCTTTAATAAATCTCAGCTTTATGTTGTGTTTCTATGATTGAAAGTGTTTTTTATATTTATTGACCTTTTGTAGTTCCTTCCCTGTGAATGTGTGTTATTGATAGCATTTGCATGGCTTGCAATGTTTTCCTCCATTAAAGTGAGTTTTTTAAAAATTTATTCTTGTCACTGACCCATTAAACTTCTCCTAGTCTGTTCTTTGTCTTCTTATACTTACACAGTATTTAATTACATCAATATATCTGGTTACTTATGTTTTGTTTGCCTTTAAAAAATTTTCCTATCTTGATGTCATTTACTTATTTATTTTTAATTTTATTCTTTAAGTTTAAATGTTTTATATATTTATGCTTACCCACTTACTGCTTTTGTTTTACAAGTTAGAAATGTAATTTTATTATTTGTTTTAATAAATAAATCTAAAATTAAGCATTTTTCTTTAAATAATTCCACAAAATTATTTTGTTCCACAAATTTTGATGTGTAGTACATTTATGTAGTATAGTTTAAATATTTCATAATTAAAATTTGTGATTTTGTCTTTAACTTTTGATACACTGAGAAGAGGGTGTGTGTATGTGTTTAATTTTCATAAATATCATTTTTCTATTATTTGTGTTGTTACTGTTGTGATATTTTATTTTTGTGCTTCATATTTTTACACTACACTGTTCATGGTTTTTAACTCAGTAGCCCTATGGTCATAAAATATGTATGTATATATAGACAGACACATACACCAAGTCTAAATTTATTTAGTATTATATTAAATACTATGTAAGTAAAACTATGTAAGTTTACTATCTTACTATGTAAGATATATTGTATATATAGTAAAATATATAGATATACATATAATATGTAAGTATTATAATAGGTAGTATATAAGTTTATTAAATATATATAACTCTAAGTTTGTTTAGTATTTTTTACTCACTCTTACATTCTAAGAAAAACTTATCAAGGTCTATCACTTCCTTCAATTATATTACCTCCTGTTACTATTTATTTCTGTATGGCCAGTGTTTTTATTCTATTTTTTAAAACACTAATGTAGTTATTTTTTTGTCTTGTCAATTAAGAGGTAATCTAATTTTTCAATATATTTTATCAATTCACCTGCTCAATCTCACTTCTTTCATCAACACTTATATCTGAGAATAGTCTTTTTTTAAAAAAAAAATAATTCTTTTAGTACTTATTTCTACTGGTTCTGTGAAAGGTAACTTTCTCAGTTTATTTCTTTTGTATCCAGAAAATATATCTACTTCACCCTTATTCTTGAGCAATTATGCATCTGCATAAAGAAATTCCTCCAGCAACGGACATGCTGGGGGAACTGAAACACTCAGGTCACCGAAGTATCACTCTTTTATTGTTGATATTTTGCAATACACATAGAATCAAATATCTTAGTCTCAGAATCTCAAATTATTTAAATATCACTCCTCAATCATTATTTAAGAGCTTTTGTACTTTTGAAATCCTACTGGGCATATGTTAAAGTCACTCAATATATAGACTTCAGCTTCATACTTTAACTCTTTTACTTTCTCTAATGATTTGTTAGAATTTTATAGGCACTGTCTTAAAATCTCTTTCTCCCACTGTGTCCCACATAAAAATTATTCTACCTAATACATTTTGCTTTCTTTTTCCTCAATTTAATAAATATATTTAGGATTTTTGATCATTTTCTACTTGTTATGTTGCAGTGGGCTACTGCAAACTCACGAGGAGAGACAAGAAACCCTGAGGCTTGTGGCAGGACACAGAGTTTATTGTTGTGCCAGCACTGGCTCAGTAGACTCTCATCACAAAGGCTGAGCCCTGAATGCAGTGGGGCTATTTTTATATTATAGCATTTCTGGGTTGTTGAAATAGGGCAGGAGGGTCGATCTTATGATCTTATGTGGTTTTCACTATCTCAGGTTGGAAAATTACAGCAAGGGAGAAGTAGTGTGGAAAAATCTGTTACAGCCGTGTGTAGCAATCTCAGCGTGAGACAGGATGGGGATACAGCTGCAGTTGGATCTGTATGATAAAAGAGCTGGTATCTTGGTTACAGCACAGTGTCGCATGGCTGGGCAAACATGACTGCCTCATTCCCCCCTTTGATGCGTGACCAAGGCCTTAGATGGCCTGGCCAAACAGCATCACCTTTAGCTGGATTTGGTCTAGGGGCTGGTACTGTCATAGTGAGAACATTTGGGGTGTGGGCTTATGTTCTATGATTGCCTCCAGGGAGGATGTGTCTGTGTTTTACTGAAGGCAGCAGGCAAGGGAGGATGAGACAGGTGCCCATTAAGAAAAGAACCATAATAGTAAGGGTCTTGAACCCTCCAAACAAGCCTCTAAAGAGGCTTTTTGGGTTCTAGCCTGACCACTTTTGTACTGGGACATGAGTTAGTTTTATTTATTTATTTTTGTTTTGTTTTTGTTTCTGTTTTTTTCCTTGTCTGCGGATCCTCAGACTTCTACTGTGCATGGACTAGTCAGCCCTTGGAGTGACTAGAGCAGGGTCGATATAATCTGGGGTCTCCGGAGTAGGTCTGGGTCCTTGTTGCCAGAGAGTCAGCTTAAAGAGTGAAGTGGGGTGAGGAATGCAGTCCAAAGCAGTTGTGGCTGGTTTGAGTCTGTTGTGTTGTACCCATGGAGTGATCTCAGCTACTTTGACTGAAGAAAGGGTAGACATTAAGACAGGAAAAGGTCCCTCCACAGGGGTTTGAGGGGCTGTACATTCCATTCTTTACCCAAACCTGGCTGGTAGGGGTGTACAGAGGGTTTAACCTTAACTGGGAATTATTCTCTTATACACTGGTGAATGGCCCACTTAGTTTTTCCTAGAACCAGGAGATGTTGTTGCAAAGTTACGTGTTCAACTTTCATCAGATCACCTTGAATAGCTTTGATGAGAGGGAGAGCCCTTTTGTACAGGGTTTTGAAAGGGGAAAGCCTATGAGCTTGGTGGGTGTAGATCAGATCTGGAACAAAACCATGGGGAGGATTTTGTTCCAATGGAGGTGGGTTTCTTGTCTCAGAGTTAACTTGTCAGTTTCAGCTACCAGAAGTGCTGTGATCACTGCTACCTGGAGACAGGGCAGCCAGCCTCAGGCCACTGCATCCAGCTGTTTTAAAGGATATGCCACTGGGTGGTGCCAGGACTCCAGAAGCTGATTTAGAGCTCCCACTGCAATGCCCTGTTCCTCATGGACATACAGAAAGAATGGATTTTCCAAGTCAGGCACTCCCAGACCTGGGGCACTCATAAGCACCCTTTTTGTGTCCATGAAGGCCTTTTGTTGAGCTTTTCCCCAGATTTGGTTGCTCCCACTTTGGTTGCTTCATATAGGAGTTTGGGCAGTGCTACAAAGTTAGGGATCCAGATCCTACAGAAACTCCTTACCCCCAGGAACTCATGAACCTGTCTTCAGATGTTGGGGTTGGGATGGAACAGACAGCATGTTTGCACTCTGGTCCCAGTTGGTGGTGTCTTTGGGAGATATAAAGTCCCAGATATTTGACATTTTTGTGGCATTTGGGGGCCTTTTTTCTTAGATATCTTGTATCCCTTTCCCCAAAGCAGGTTGAGGAGGAGTTCAGTCTCTTTCATATATTTTTGGAGAGTCCTTCTAGCCAGCAAATGGTCATCAACATATTGCAGCAGAGTACATCCACTTGGTTTGACTGAGAAAGCCTATACGTCAGAAACCAGGCATGTGCAAAAAGTGGTTGGGGAGTTCTTGAATTCCTGAGGCAATGGAGTCCAAGTTAATTGTCTTTGGCTCCCCTCAGGACTGTCCCATTGAAAAACAAAAATGGGCTTACTCTGGAGAGACAATCTAATGCAGAAGAAGGCATTTTTAAGATTCAGACAGGTGAAATAAGCAGTTTCAGCCCGGATTAAGTTCAGAAGTGTGTATGGATTAAGAATGACAGGGTGCAGGGTGATGGTAGCTTGGTTGACTGCCCTGAGGTCTTATACCAGTCAAAAGTTATTGGTCCCTGGCTTCCGATCTAGCAGTAGAGGTGTATTCCAGGGGGGCTGGCATGGCCTTAAAAGACCATATTTGAGGAGTCTGTCTAGATGTTTTTGTATCCCCCATTGAGCCTGTCAGTGGATATAGTATTATTTTCGTTGGACTGGCAATGCCCGTGGTTTCCATTCCACCAGGCCTGGGGGAATGTCCTTGGCCAGACCAGGTGGGTTGTCTTCATCTTAGACTCTGGGCACTCAGAGGGGAAGCTCCCTCAATGTTGGTATCGTGGCCTCTAAGCTAAACAACCATCATTCTTCCCCTGGGGAATGGTGAGGGATAGGATCTGAGCCCCTGAATCTCCTGGAGTTTGGGCATCTTTCCCGTCTTTGAGAAAGTTATTTGGGCCTGTAATTTACTCAGCAGATTTTGTCCAAGTAGAGGTATTGGACAGTCGAGCAGGTAGAGGAACTCATGAATGACCTGTCTTTTTTCCCGTGTTTCATTTTCTGGGCAGCAAGAAGGAGAGTCTCTGTCAGTTTCCTGTGGCTCCGACTATAATGGTTTGTTTCCAAGAAAGAGGTCCAAGAGGCTGTGTGACTACCGAATGTTTGGCTCCAGTGTCCACCATGAAATTTATAGGTTGACCCCCTGCCATCATTTAGATCAAGGGCTCCTGGGGACCAATGGAAAGGGAGCCCAGTCGGTCCTACTCACTTTCATATTGTTCAAGTTCAGCCAATCTGATGCATCTTGCTGGGGTGCCTTGGTGGCCAGTTTGCCTGGGTTGTGGTCTCCTCAGGAGGCTTGTCTATTTCTTTGGGGCTGGAATTTGCCCTTGGTGACTGGGGACAGTTATTTTTCCAGTGAACATCTTCAAGACAAAAGGCACACTCAGATCTCTGGGGTGGTCTGGAAGCAGGCGCGTCCTGTGCCTGCCCTCTGGTCAGCTTTTGGCCTCAGCCCTGGGGCCCTTTCAGAGGTTCTGACTTCTTGGACAGTGCAGAAGCTAGGAAGTTCATCCTTTCCTTCATTCTCTTGTCTGCCTTATGGTGGCCTCTTGGTCACAGTTAACAAATACCTTGGTTGGATTTCTAGGAGTTGGGTGATATTCATAGTAGCAAACTTTTCCAGATTTTGCAGTTTACAGCATGTCTCCCTGTGCCTATCCTACAAAAGTGGCATTGACTATTCTCTGGTTTTCAGGCTATTCTGGGACAAAGGGCATGTAGAGGTAGAATGTCTTGCAGAACCTCTCATAAAGCTGACTGGGTATCTCATCTGGCTTTTGGAGGACTTCAGAGATCTTATTTATATTGGTCAGCTTTTTCCCTCCTGCCTTTAAGCCTCCCAGGAGAGCCTCTTGGTACCACTCCAGCATCTGTAGGCCCTGATCTATGTTGCGGTCCCAGTGTGGATCCTCTTTGGAAAAAAGGGTCTGGGCATACACTTGGGCATTCAGCATTCCAGCTGGGCATGGTCTTGGAGCCGCTTTAGAGCCACCTGACTGATATGGTGTCTTTCTTCTGTACTGAAGAGAGTTATAAGGAGCTGCCTGCAGTCCATCCAGGTGGGATGGTGAGTCTGGACTATGGACAGGACCAGATCAAACATTGCTTGGGACTTCTCAGTATAGGAGGGCATATGATGTTTCCAATTCAGAAGATCAGTCATTGTGAATGGCTGATAGATGAAGGTGGGGTGTCCTCCCTATACGTGCCTATCCTGATCATAGTAAAGGGGACCTTGGATCTCTTGGAGTGGCATCTAGAGAGCTATTCCCCATGGTGTCCCGGTTGAAGGCTGGGTCTGGCTTGGCCCATACAGGGTCAGGGTATTGGGAGCCAAAGTGGTCCCTTCTGATGGGCCAGGAAGAGATGTTGGAGTCATTGCTGGAGTGGGAGGCAGCAATGGAGGCCATGGAGGTAGCAGAGCATTTGGCCCAGTTAAGTAGGGAGGTGGCAGTTCCACCAGATCTGAAGGCAGAATAGCTGGCTCAGGGGCCACATGGAGCGGTTGCCTTTGGGCATTAATCTGTCCTGTGACTAACATTTCTCTGACCAGGAGGATTTGGCAGTGTTTTTCCATGCAGGGCCTTACCCAGGAGAGTGGAGGACAAACTAAGAGAATCAATATATGGGTACTGGTCAGGGTAGCCCTGAGGGTCATTTCTATGTTGGCCAGTAATAACTCGCCTGACTCAATGGATAGAGGAAAGGTCAAAGGATGCCTTAGAGGGTCATCCTACATTGAAAGATGGCAAACCCACCTCATAGAATGTCCTGAATTCATCAGGAGATAACTTGACAGCATAGTAACCAGAAAAGCACTTTTTAAAATTCCTCAGCATACAGGCAAGGGGAGTTTGTTTGCTAGGTGTTCCTCCCATGTTTTTCATCCATGATCGGTGCTGCAACAGATGCTCTATTTTAATTGCTTCATCCATCTCCAGCTGCTCACCTTGCAGTGATATTTCAGCACCTCTTGGCTTCAGTGAGACAGTATAAACCCCCCTCAGGACCTCTCTTGTGAGAGTCACCCTTAGCCTTATGAGGTTGCAATGGAACTGCAGACCGGGACTCTGCACTCACTTTGTATCTAGGATATGTCACAGCCACACACATTCATGTGCTTTCATTCACCACCCCAAAATTCCAATCCTGATCTGAGCAGTTAGTGTGGTTTCCTCCATGAAATGGAGTACTAAGCCACTCACCCCTTTGGGAGTTGATCAGGCTCCCCTTCTACCCTCAGAGGAATAAGTACCTAGTGGGACCAGGATCCTTACTTATTCTGATGGGTGGAGCTCCCCTGGTCTGTTTTCTGCACCTCTTTGGGTTCCATTGTTCTCAGGGTTCATCTTCTGGGTCCACCTGATGAGGTCTTTTCCCACTCACAGAAAACTCTTCGTTGGTGCCTGAGTGTAGTCCGCATTGTTGGGTGTCCTGTGGGCTGAGACTAAGAGACAAGGGAGGTGGTCAAGTCAACATCTGCACCATTCTGGATGAGCACCCCAAAAATGTTGCAGTGTGTTACTGTGAACTCACAGGGAGAGGCAGGAAACACTGAAGCTTGTGGCAGAAAACAGAGTTTATTGATGTCCCAGCACCAGCTCAGGGGACTCTAGTCACAAAGGCTGAGCTCTGAGCACAGCAGGGCTGTTATTTTTATATCGTAGCATTCCCAGGTTTTTGCAAAAGGGCAAAAGGGGTGATCTTATGATCTTATGTGGTTATAACTCTATCTCAGGATGGAAAATTACAGCAGGGGAGAAGTAGTATGGAAAATTCTGTTACAGCAGTGTGTGGCAATGACAGTGTGAGACAAGGTGAGGGTGCAGCTGCAGCTAGGTCTGTATGATAAGAGAACTGGGGTCTTGGTTACAGCATAGTGTGGCACAGCTGGGCAAACTTGAGTGCCACAGTTATACATACATATTATAAATACTTCATAAAATATGTGGAAAAATAGATGTAAAGATAATGCTAATCTTTTCATGAACTTTTTGAAGTACCCTTATGCATACACACACACACACACATACACACAAACACACACACACACACACGTATGCTTTTGTTGCTTGTACTTGTGTTCCTTTAATAATAACTTGTTTCTTTATTTTGTAGGTTATTTCTTTATATCTTTTAAATTCTAAGGCACTTTTCAAAAAATTCATTTAGAACTATATCTAATACTTGCATTTCTTTCAGAAAAAATTGTATTCTAATTATCTTTTCTGTTGTAATTCTTAGTATTATATTTCTTGATAGAATTGGCCACCTTATTTCAAGGCTGTAGCTTTGTGTGTGTGTGTGTGTGTGTGCATATATGTATGTGTGTGTGTGTGTGTGTGTGTGTATATATATATATATATATATATGCCATGACTTACGCTTACTGTCATGTATATTGTTTATTTGTTTGTCTCTTTCTTTACATTGGTTCCTCAAGAGCCCCATTTGGAGCTACAATTTTTATTAGTAGCTCAAAATTTCTATCTTTCAATTATGGTGTAGGTACAGAGCCTAGTAGCTAGACCCAAATCTTCCTGGCTCCTTTTCTTTCTTCCTCCTACCACATCTGTATATGAGTTCACAACTTTATACACACTGTGTGTAGCAGTCTCAGCTATTTTAGGTTCTAATTTTGCTGGAAGTTTAATATGATAGCCACTTGTCAGGTAATCTAGAAACTAATGTCAAGCCACTATTACCTGTATCTCACTAACAATTATGTGTTCTATTTCACATGACATTTAGGACTATATTCTGTCTTGAGAGCATTTGCTTTATTGATTTTTTTAATATCTTAAATTACTATAGATTTTCAGTATGTTTTATTATTTATGTGTTTGTTTTAGAGTTACAACATGTACTCCTAAGGGTTCATTTTGATGAAGATGAATGCTCAACCACCTTTCTTGGAGGAAAGAAGCATAATGACACCAAGAAAATAAATTCTACTTCTTTATCCAGATGTTCATGACAAATAAAAAATAGAACATAAATTATGATTTAGAAAAATGTGCACAAAGAAGAAAAAATGACACTGTCTGCATTTTTCCTGTATAGCAATGTAATTTTTCAAAGAAAAATAAACTATTTTATTTATTCATGTGCTCATTTATTTAATGACATGCAAGTGTCATAGGAGAGAGAGATGCTATGTGTCAATGAATTGTGTAATGAAATTTAACTACTTCTTTTAGAATTGTTTGTAGAATATATAGTGAGCATAAATCCATGAGTAATTTTAAATTAAGAAATCAGATTAGAGGACCAAGAGCTTCATCAGAATATGCAGGAACCATGTGCCATGGGATGCCCAGCCCAGGACAGTGCCTGCTGTCCAGAGAGGCATGAGAGCTGCCAGGCCCACATGACCTAAGTAAGCCACACCAGAACAGGGAGGTGCTGCGGGACCCTCAGCCAACGCTAGTTCCTGCTGAACAGAATTGGCAGTCCCTTCAGGATCCAGGGAAGACCAACAGGGTGGAACAAGTGGAGCATAATACTCCCTGCTGCAATTATTATAAACCAAAAGAAAGATACCAGAAATATGAAAAATCAAGAAAGTACATCACCACCAAAGGAAAATAATAACTTTCAAGCTCTAGATTCTATAGAAAAAGAAGTCTTTGAAATGACTGACAAGGAATTTAGAGCAACAATTCTAAGGAAACTAAATGAGATACAAGAAAACTCAGACAACACAATGAAATGAGAAAAAAATATATAGGATCTGAAAGAAGAAATGTACAAAGAAATAAATGCCTTGAAAAAAAATGTAGTAGAGCTTATGGAGCTGAAGGATTCATTCAATGAAATAAAAAACATGACAGAGATTCTAACCAGCAGGCTAGAACAAGCAGAAGAGATAATTTCTTCCCTTGAAGACAGGCTGTTTGAATTAACACAGGCAGACAACAAAAAAGAAAAATGAATTGAAAAAGTTGAAGAAAATCTAAGAGAGATAACAAACAACCTTAAGTGCTCAATTATCCAAATCATGGATATTCCAGAAGGGGAGGAGAAAGGAAATGGCATTGGAAACATATTCAGTGAAATAATAGAAAACTTCCCAGGTATAGGGAAAGTCACAGATCTTCAGATTCAGGAAGCCCAAATATCCCCAAACATATTCAACCCAAAAATGTCCTCTCCAAGACATGTTATAGTCAAACTGGCAAAACTCAAAGACAGAGAATCTTAAAAGCTGCAAGAGAGAAGCAGCAAGTCAAGTATAAGGGAGCCCCAATCAGACTAACATCAGACTTTTCATAGGAAACCCTAAAAGCCAGAAAAGAATGAGATGATATATTCAAAATATAAAAGGCCAAAATTGCCAGCCACAAATACTTTACCCAGCAAGACTATTATTCTGAAATGAAGGACAAAAAGTATGTTTGTCAGACAAACAAAAACTGAAGGAGTTCACTACCACATGACCAACCTTATAAGAAATTCTCAAGGAAGTACTATGTTCGATACCTGAAAAGCAACCATCACTGCCATGAATACTCAAGAAAGAAAAAAACCTACCAGAAAACAAAAATGCTAGATTATCTACCACCCCAAGAAATGAACAAATACAGAAGACAAACAGAAAATCAGAATGAAAGGTACAAAAGATACTTAACACATATAAACAAAAATCAATAAAATGTTAGGTGTAAATCAACACCTTTCAATATTAACTCTAAATGTAAAGGGATTAAATTCCCCCCTTAAAAGACACAGACTTACTGACTGGATTAAAAAGATGGACCCAACAATATGCTGCCCTCAAGACACTCACCTCACCTGTAAAAATGCACATAGCCTAAGAGTGAAAGGATGGAAAAGATATACCATGAAAATAGAAATGAAAAATGAGCTTTAGTAGCTATTCTTATATCAGATAAAATAGACTTTAAACCAAAAACCATAACAAGAGATACAGAAGGCCACTATATAATAATAAAAGGATCTATCCATCAAGAGGACATTACAATCATAAATATATATGCACCCAATGTCAGAGCAGCCAGGTTTATGAGGTAAAATCTATTAGATCTAAATAATGAGATAGACACTAACAGCATAATAGAAGGGGACCTAAATATCCCACTCAACAATGGACAAGTCATCTAGGCAAAAAATCAAGAGAAACACAAGATCTAAATGACACTTTAGACCAATTGGACTTGGCAGATATCTACAGCACATTCCATCCAACAACCTCAGAATATCCTTTCTTCTCATCAGCTGAAGGAACATACTCCAGGATAGACCGTGTTAGGTCACAAAGCAAGTCTCAATAAATTCAAAAAAATTGGAATTTTCCCGTGTATTTTTTTCAGATCACAATGGATAAAATTTAGAAATCAGTAACAAAAGGAACTCTGGAAACTATACAAACACATGGAAATTAGCATTCTACTTAATGGTATATGGGTCCAAGAAGAAGTTAAGCAGGAAATCAAAAAAATTCCTGAAACTAATGAAAATAATGACACATCATACCAAAACCTGTGGGGTACTGCAAAAGCAATATTAGGAGGGAAATTTATTGCATTAAATGATCATACAGGAAAAATGGAAAGATGGCAAATAAACAACCTAAAACTTCACTTTAAAGAACTAAAAAAACAAAACAAAACAAAAAAAAAGAAAAATCCAAACCCAATGTTAGTAGATGGAAATAAATAATTATGATCAGAGCAGAACTAAATAGAATGAAATGAAGTAGAAACCTAAAGAGCAATACAAAAGATCAGTATAACAAAAAGCTGTTTTTTTGAAAAAAATAAATAAAATTGACAAACCTTTAGCAAGGCTAACTAAAAAAAGAAGGAAGAAGACCCAAATAACAAAGATTAGAAATGAAAAAGGTGATATTACAACTGATACCTCAGAAATATAAGGAATCATTAGAGACTAGTATCAATAATTATATACCAACAAATTTGAAAATCTGGAGGAAATGTTTAAATTTCTGGACACATACAAACTACAAATATTGAACCAAGATATAGAAAATCTGAGCATGCCAATGTCAATAAAAGAAATTGAAGCTGTTATCAGAAGGCTCCCAACAAAGAAAAGCCCAGAACTTGATATGTTCACTGCAGAGTTCTACCAAACCTTCATTGAGAAACTGATACCAATTCTCTGCAAACTATTCCAAAAGATTGAAACAGTGGCCATTCTCCCAAACTCATTCTATGAGGCAAACATCACCCTGATATCAAAACCATAGAAAGATACTACAAAAATAGAAAACTACAGGCCAATATCCTTGATGAATATAGATGCAAAATTATCAATAAAATACTAGCTAACAGAATACAGCAGCATGTTCACAAAATTGTCTACCATGATCAAGTGGGTTTCATCCCAGGGATATAAGGTTGGTTCAACATATGCAAATCAATAAATGTGATACACCACATCAATAAAAGCAAAGACAAAAACCATATGATCATCTCTATAGAGGCTGAAAAAGCATTTGACAAAATTCAACATGCATTCATGGTAAAGACTCTCTACAAGTTAGGAATAGATGGAAAGTATCCAAACAGAATTAAAGCCATATATGATAAGCCCACTGCCAATATCATCCTGAAACAGGATCTTTAAGAACAGAAACTCGACAAGGATGCCCACTCTCACCACTCCTATTCAAGATAGTGTCAAAGTATTAGCCAGAGCAATCAGAGAAGAGAAGGAAGTAAGGGGCATCAAGATTAGAAAAGATGAAGTCAAACTGTCCCTGTTTGCAGATGATAATAATCCTATATATTGAACAGCCTAAAGCCTCTACATAAAAACTCTTAGAGTTGACAAATGATTTCGGCAAACTTGAAGGATATAAAATTAACACAATAAAATCAGTAGCATTTCTATACTCCAACAGTGAACATGTAGAAGAAGAAATCAGAAAAGCTAGCTATTTGCAGTAGCCACCAAAAAAATACAATATTTAGGAATAAAGTTAACCATGAATGTGAAAAATCTCTACAATGAGAATTGTATCTACTGTTGAGAGAAATTACAGAGGACACAAAAAGATGGAAAGATATTCATGCTCTTGGATTGTAAGAATTTACATTGTGAGAATGTCCATTTACCCAAAGTGATCTACATATTCACTGCAATCACCATTAAAATTCCAATGACATTTTTCTCAGAAATGGAAAAATGTATCCAGACATTCATATGGAATACCAGTAGACCACACATAGCCAAAGTAGTCCTGAGCAAAAAATAAATAAATAAAGCTGGAGGCATAACACTACCTGACTTGAAACTATATTACAAACCTATAATAACCAAAGTAGCATGGCAGTGGCATAAAAACAGACCCATGGATTAATGGAATAGAATAGAGAACCCAGAACTCAACCCATACACCTACAGCCATCTGATCTTGGCACCAAGTCCACACACTGGTGAAGAGACTGCTTTTTCAGCAAATGTGTTGGCCCATTTTTAGGATCAAATATTATCTGTGAGCCACATGGTGCCTATGGGTGGAGAATGAAGATGGCGCCCACGGGAAGTGGGGGAGGCATAATTCCAACCTTTAAGATAGCTCCAAAAGGTTTTTATTGGCCCTCCAGTATTTCCGCACTTGTGAACCCTGCATGATCTCTATGCTCAACATGTTAGTACAAAATGCATGCCCGTGTGATCCTTTAATTGATTGGTTAGTTCATGGAAAGCCCCTACTTGCTTGCTTATATAAATTGCAGTGTAATGGCAATAAAGTGGAACTGCCCTGACAGAACCCCTGCAGTGTCTGAGTGTCTCTTTCACATGGTTGGGTTGGCGGGCAGCAGTCTCACTTTTCCCCGAGATCCCTCAGTCCCAACACTGGGGGTAATCCTGTTGGCTCCTTCTCTTTCTGGGTCTGCGGGAGGACCCAAGGTGTGCCCCCGCACAAATGGTGCTGGGAAAACTGGGTATTCACATGTTTTGGAATGAATTTAGACTCTTACCTCTTGCCATATAACAAAATCAACTCAAAATGGATTAAAGAATTAAATATACATATGGAAACAATAAAACTCCCTAAAGAGAACATAGGGGAACACTCCAGGAATTAGGATTAGGTACAGACTTCATGAATAATACCCCCCAAAGCACAGGCAACTAAAGGCAAAATAAATGGGATTATATCAAACTAAAAAGCTTCTGCACAGAAAAGAAACAATAAACAGAGTTAAAAGACAACCAAAAGTGTAGGAGAAAATATTTACAAAATATACACCTGATAAAGTACTAATATCCGGAATATACAAGGAACTCAAACAACTTTACAGTAAAAAAAATAAAATAAAATAACCCAATTAAGAATTAGGCAAAGGAGCTGAATAGGAATTTCTCAAAGGAAGATATATGAATGACCAACAGACATGAAAAAATTCTCAACATCACTCAGCATTCAGGAAATGCAAATCAAAACTGCTTTGAGATACCATCTCACTCCAGTCTGGATGGCAAATACCCAAAAGACTGAGAATGATAAAAGCTAGCGAGGTTGTGGAGAGAAAGGAACTCCTATACCCTGTATGTGGGACTGCAAAATGGTGCAGACTTTATGGAAAATGGTATGCAGGTTCCTCAAGCAATTACAGATAGATCTACCATATGACCCAGCTATTCCACTGCTGAGAATATACCCAGAGGAATGGAAATCATAATGCTGAAGGGATACCTGTACTCCAATGTTTATTGCACCACTATTTACAAAAGCCAAGCATTGGAAGCAGCCGAAATGTCCATCATCAGATGAGTGGATAAGGAAACTGTGATATAGCTACACAATGGAATTCTACTCTGCTATAAAAAGGAATGAAATACTATCATTCACAACAACATGGATGCACTTAGAGAAAATTATATTAAGTGAAACAAGTCTGACACAGAAAGAGAAATATCACATGTTCTCACTTATCTGTGGGAGCTAAAAATAAATAAATAAACACACAAATAAAGGGTTGGGGTGGAAGAAGACACAACAATCACAATTTTCCTTGAATGTGTTAAGATAAGTGAACAGGTATGATGTAGTGCGGGGAGGGGAGAAAGGGAGGGAGGAAAGAGTAATGGGTAAAGGTTCATGAAAATCAACTATAATGTATATTGAGAAGTTAAAATTAAGAAATAAAATGAGAAAAAAAATCACTAAAAAAGTAAGTAAATATATAAATTGAGGAGGCATAAATTTCAGTGAGTGTAATAAACTAGTGAACATAATATGTAATATAGTTTTATTCGTTAAACCATTATTAGGGCCTCTTAGCTGACAGAGCAAGGAGTAAGAAGGCATATGAGAGTACACTAACCCAAGTTTACACACCAATCTACAAATATGCCTATGCATAAGTATCTGTGCCCATATTATGCTAAACATGAGTGTATAGTGCTGTCTCAACTTTAATCCATTAATACATGATTGCCCTAGCATATTCTCCTTGCTCATCTGTAACCTCCTACTCCAAAAGTAAAAAGGCTGGCTCCCATTATGTGCCATTCATTTACTTCATTGTTTCACTCTCGAATATATGTAGAGTGGTTCAGAATTTTTAACCCATATTCCTATGGAAAACAATTTTATCTAATTAAGTATATGCATTTGATTTGGAGTTCTATTTCCTTCAATTTCCATTGTGATAATGTTATTCTTTATAATTAATGAGCATAAATACTTTTATCATCACACATACATGCATGGGAATTAGAGAGAAGTTGATGTGTGTAAAATGCATCTATGATAAACAAATAGACGGTAAAGCAAGACAAACTTTATCATGTATTTTCTATTTAATATTCTAATTACACATTTAGCTTAAAATATATACTAAACAGTTTCTTTTTGGTTCTGTATTGTTTTTTAATAACACTAAACCACTGTTGTGTTTCTTGTTTGTCCATTCAGTAAACTTTGTGTTGACAGTTTAATCCCATAAAAGAAAGAATTTGAGTCTTAACATACTCACTCTCATAAGGGATTGAAACAACTTTAAGTAGTACAAATGTAATGAAATAAAGTAACATTTTTGGAGGAAACAAAATGGCCTAGTTAAAAAGTGCTATTAATTATGTTCCTATACATATTATAACTGTCCATCCACCTCACCTCACTTAAGAATTCAATTAGGTTGTTACTAACTTCATCTTTAGGTTGGAGAGAATCCAGTGATTGTAAATTCAACATCTTCCATTTAGAACACTGCCTATATTTATTTTTTTTAATTTTTTCAAACTTTATAATCCTGAACTCCTGTGTGAACTAAAATGCCATGCCCTTTATCTAATCAAAGAAAATACATGATAAAGTTTGTCTTGAGTGCTGCCACACAGCAGGACAGAAATAAAAACAGTAAAATGAATAAGCTAGACATATTCACAGAAAACTGAAAAACTCAACAGTCTTACAAAAAAAGTAAATTTTAGTTCTTGGCTAACTTTACTTTTCAATAAGTGTAAAATATTGACTACCAGACATCAAGAAATAAAGCCAGCCTTTTGTTTTTTCATCCTAGTAACATACATTACAATCACTAATATGCTCTCCATTGCAACGATACGGTGTGACTACTACAGACCTTCCTTGCAAACTTGAAACCCAAGAGTAAAACTTACAAGTGGAGAAAACCAATTAGTATGCCACCTTTTGTGTGACCTTGGTAAAAGGGGTGAAGGCCTTTTTCTTTTTGTGTGTGTGTAAGTGCAAACTTACCGAACGAAAGAAGTGTAAATCATTTTTAGTGTGTGAATCATTAAAAGATAGCTTAGAAATGATTAATATATTTTACTCTCTTAGTTGTTTGGGAAAAACAGCAAATTGCAACTTTGAGGGTTTTGTTTGTTTGTTTGTTTTTGTGCATGCCTGGAAACTAAAGCTATTGCTTCCTTCACACTGAAAGCAGAATCTGTTAAGGGGAAATTTATGGAAGATTTCTAGTGCTGTATTATTTAGAAGAACAAAAAGGAGACTTGAAAATTGCTGAAATTTTAAAGGATATTTGGCAAGTTTTATTTGTTTGTTTGTTTGGTTTTTAATTTAATTTTAGTTTAATATGTGATGCAAGTATTAATGTACTGTGATAAATTAAAAAAAAAAACATCTGGAGAGAATGAAGTAATATTAGGAAAGAAAAAAGAGTACAAATAGGACATTCTATGCAGGTCCGGGAATTCAAAGTCTAATAAAATTTTGAAAAAGTAAAATTATTTAGAACTCGTGAAGTTGCTGTGGCCCTAGGTTATCCCCAACTAACCAGGGTAAAAGAAACTGAATAATCAATTTATAGTACCACTTTATGGAGCTCTTAGAGAAAATGCATTGTGCTAGTAATGTTCCATTGTACAACCTGATAGGACTAGGAATATACAAATTGAAAAGAGAATCCCATCTATTCACAGGGTGGGTTATAGTGAACTTAAGAATTCTGTCGAGTGGTTTTAGAGATGAGAAAATTTGTGAATATTACACTATTGTATGACTCAACACTACTAATGTACTAAAAGTAGCCAGATATAATGGGATTAGTTCATCCCATTTGAAGTTTTCCTCCATTATTATGTGATATAAGCCAATGATTGGTAACTACTTCGAATTGAGCTACATATTTAGTATAAGCTGACAAACCAAGAGATAGATGCTACAAGACAGGCTGAGGCAACTTCTCTCTTACACCAGTTGATTAAAAGACAAAGGGGTTGACATTTAAACAGTTTTAGTACAAGTCATTCTGCAGTGCCTACAAAATTTTAGCTTAGGGCCATTTTTTATCCTTCATTATTGTAATACCATTCTGTGCTAGAGTGGTAGCAACATTTAATAATTTGCAAGTCCCAGAAGGATTGAGCAATGTTCTACAGTAACTATTTTTGTCAAGGAAAGTTAATTATTCAAAGGACCTCATTAAAGAATTGCTACTTAATGCTATTATCTCAAAGTGCCAAGGCCATGTTAATTGAGTATTGTTGTAGGGCAGAAAAAAATCAGAAAATTAATATATGTGCCAATTGTCACAACAGATTTAAATTCCGCTATATACAAAATTCTCTAGAATGTTTAGTAGGAAGCTAGGTTAGTTTCAGTTTAGCAAATACTCTCAGATTAGGAAAGTAGATAAACACATTCGTCTGTCCAACAGTTATTTTTTTAAATTCAAAATGCCTTGGGAAATCTGAAACTCAAGTGTCCTTGCAAACACTGATGCTTGAGGATGTTCCACTATATTCAGGAATAAGAACTACCTGAAGATGCAGATATATCTTGAAAACGTAGTTGTATTTGAAGGAATTCAGAAAAGTATGATCGATGAATTTTGGAAAAAGCAGTTTCTAAATTGGCACATAATTTCAATCTTTTTATATCACACTGTGAATGAAGTATGTTGTATACATAATAGCCCAACCAACTATAAAGAATATTCAGAAAAATGACTTCCCATATTTACTAGTCCTACCAAAAAATGTAAGGAAATTAAAAATATTTCAGGTCCAGTGATTATTTGATGTGGTTTGTAAACAAATTCTCCAAGATTAGAAAAAAAGAAAAAGAAAAAAAAAGAATAGAAAGAATCTCTTACTAAATTAGTGCTGGAAAACCATGTGGGGGTACATGGCCTAGTGTGGTCCCAGAAAGGATATTCTGCATCACAATGACCCATAGCCTCCCCACCTCCCCGAACCCCCAGCCCCACACATATCCACATTATTTTGAAGGAGTTACAGAGAAACGTTCAAGAAGTTTCATTGTATTCACTTTTGCTGATTCTAATATGCATTATATTCATTGCTGATACTCTGTCTGGGTTTGGGGTATAGTATATCTTTGTGGAAAAAATATATCACAATTTCTCACAGACATCTGCTTGTAAAACTCTGTATTTGTCAATGTTCTTAATTGCTAGTTGTAGAAAATAACTAGCTAATTCAAACAGAAATCTAGTCTCCATTTTATTCTTCTAGTATGTGAAGTTATTTTTATACAGCCTATGTTTAGCCTAAAAATTGTGTGTGTTCAGTGAAACTGTCACCAGAACACATCTATTTGTATCCAGATATTGAAGGAAAGTGCAAAAATTACATAGAATTGGATGAATGGAGTGAAAAAGGTATAGAAAAAAATCCCTTTACAGAGGGCTGAATATCAGTTATGGCCAAGATGCTACAGAAAATGCTGAGCTTAGCAAGCTCACAAGCAATGCAGATGAAACTGACAGCCCTAGTGTTCTCAATGATGTCATTGTATGCTTGGTTTGTACTTGGTGATGAAAAAAAAAAAAAAGGAGTTTCATTTATCACAATTTTCTGCATCAATGTGAATGTCCCCAGCTATAGACCTCATAGATAGCCTCTTCAATAGTGAGAATAGATATAGCAAACATAACACATGTCTTTTGACACAGAGCCATAAGCAATGTCAGTGGTACATGGCTCATTGATGATTCTGAGCACATTAAAGCTAGCAATAGTTTTAATGTCTTTGAAAGTTGGGCTGGAAGTTATTTAAAAGAGCAGGTATGATGGAAATATTTTCTCAAGAGAGAATTTTGTGTTTTCCTTCATTTTTATCAGAACTATATTATATCTCCCTCAAGGAAAAGTCTATAGCTCTCTCTGCCCCTGTCCTCCACCTGGGCCTTACCCTAACTCCACCTAAGTTTTCCTGCATTATTCAAGATGATGAGCAACCAGTGCTTCATATCTAGTTGAACAACTGCATTGTCAAGTCTGCTTCCAATCAGATGTTTAGCATCAAACACTAAATTCGTAAGGTTCACAGCCTTTAAATCAGTAATTCTGTGTCAGAAAAGGTAACATTGCTTGCAGGGATCCTGATCTCTGGTCCCTTTCCTTGTGCTGGGATGTATCTTTTCAGAAATATATGGTTCCAAGATGAGACAACAGCATCCCCATTTGCATGTTTGCTGGGAAAAGATCTTTTTCTCTTTGGAGACATATTTAGCTATCAACACTGAATGCAATAATGGCCCCCAAAACAAAAGACAATGTTCCTTAGTATATCACTCCTATTGGGTGTATTAAGTTAAAACAAACAAAATCCTCTGTGTTATAAACCTGAAACTCTCCCCAAAATTATTTTACAGTACTTCTGACTGACTTCTGTAACCTATGATGGGATGCTTAGCTATTTCAAAGATAAAATTTTGACTGAAATACTATCTTTATGTAAGCACCCCATGCTGTACTCTGTGTAATTGTGTATCTAGGCACAAAACATACTGTTCTGATGTTTTTTACTAGATATCCTGTGTACCCTCCACTAGAATCCTTGAGTTTCCTTTCACAGGAATATGAAGCTGTTCAGAATCACCAGAAAGTACTATGTCCTGGGGTGGAAAAAAAGAGGCCTCAGGCGCGAAGGTCAGACTGTGTGCATTTGACTTGCTGAAAATCAAGTACATAATATCACAACAATATGCATAAACACAATTATAGGTATGCCTTTATGTGTTCAATTACATAGTGTCATAAATACTATCTTTTTAATCATATCTACAATATCCCATCCTAAGATGCCTAAGATTGTCCCTGAATTTTGTTTAACTCTCTTTCTTTCTGAGTCTTATAAATCTGTTCCAAAGAACTCAATCCAATTTTAATATTTTTTTCTCTTCTAAGCTAGCATTCTACAAGTAACCCCAAATGTGGAGCATGATATGTGATATATTATGTTACATTATATCATATCACATCATATTGTATCATATCATATTGTATTATTAATCTTTTCAATGCCCTGATTTCAACCCTACATTTAAGTAAATAAGGAGGCAAGTTTAACTGGTTGTATATTTTTACATCTTAGCATTTATAGTATAAGCTTCATATTAGGTAATGAAGTACATGGAATTAATCAGTGCTTTGTATTGGAGTTACTATCTTCTTCATTTAAAAATGGGAGGATATTATCATGACTTTCAGAGAAGGAATAGTATTATTTCTTTGATTTTCCTGTATTTCCTGTTTTGTTCAATTATGTTTCAATTAATCTTGTTATACATAAAGACATATTTTTTCCTTTAAATTGCATTTGGAAATACAAAATTGCAATAATATAACTTCTTAACATTTATAGAATGTGTGCCCAGTATTCTAAACCTTTTCTCGCACAGACGGCCACATAAATTATTTGAGTCTTTGTTCACAAACTACAGTAACAGACTGTATGTTCACTTCCCTCCCTAGTTCAGAAGAAAACATCAGCCACAGAAGGCAATATATGACTGAGTCCTTCTGGCTCTTGCAGGCTTCAGATAAACTTTTAAAAAGTGCCTTTCATAATAAATTTGGACTTCAAGTTTCATAAAAGTAATGATTTAACCTGCAGGAATATATCATATAAATATAGTTTAACTATTGGCCAACATGTCATCCCATTTTCCAAGGAGGTGTGTTTTTGCTACTGTCAATTTTTTGCAGAATTGTTTTCAGAAAATAACATTTTTTTCACCTATTCTTGAAACAAAGAAAATAAAACATTTTATTAATTTTTCTTATTTGGAAAATGCCATCTCATTTAGTTAGTGCCCAACTTTTGTTTTTGTATTCAATGAACCACGTTTTTTTTTTTTTTTTTTTTTTTTTCATTTCATAAATTACAATTTACATCTGGCTTTGATGATTGTTAATCCATGCTGTTATGATCAAGGCCACTTGTGGACAGAAGCAAGTCACACTGCCACAGGGAGCTTTTGTTTGGGATTTTCATTCCTTCTATTTGTTATGAAAAAACACATACAGGGCATTTCGGTTCTACAAAAACATGTTGTAGATAAACACTTATTCCTACTCAGACATTATCAGCTTTTAACAGAAATGAATTCTTGACACACTGTTATGTAGGTAATTAGCCAATTCAGTAATCTGCAGAAGCAGAAAATAAATGAATACCTAAAGGTGAGTGGCCAGTATTCGAGATACTAAAGCATTTCCCTTTTGAAATGCAGTTTATATTTAATATGAGAACTAAAATGTTAAATATTTCAAATATTAACCAATAAAAATAAAATTACTGTAGTATACTTATACATGATTATTCTCACTCTTTGGGAAGTGTGCAAGGAAAGAATATGGGGTTTTCTCTGCACTTATGATTATTGACACTCTTTTTATAGAGTACTCAAGAAGAGAACCCAGAGTATGAGGAGAAGAGGATCTAAGAGAACCTAGAGCAGAAATGGTTTAAGAGGGATTACAGGAAAAGCGATCTGCTGGAGAGTGAATAGTGGAGTCATATCGTATAAAGAAAACTCAGAGAAAAACCAGTCTCATCATAACCAAGAAAAAGCTTTTCAAAAAAAGAGGAATTTTCTTATTAAAATCCCAAGTGATCAAACCAAATAAAGAATGAAATGGCATTTCTGGACATAAACATTAGAGAGGTAGGTGGATTTTATATGTATCATAGAGACCAGAAATATTGGAATTTGAGAGAGTGAGTTTCTTTTTTGATATCTGGCATGATCAAAAGAGGTAGGGAATCACCTAGAGAGGAATAAGGATAAACAATATTTGTTGCTGGTTATGTTGCTACTGTTGTTGCTGTTATAGATAAAAGACATGTTAGCATAAGGCCTCACCATCGTAAATTCTCCATAAATGTTATTGAACTAATATTTACATCCCAACAGCAGCTACAGGAGAGGGAGATTTTGAAGTATTCTAATGGGGAGAGGACAAAGCCTACAGCACATTCTTAGAAGAGCAGGAATGTATTGATATGACATTGGAACCTGGGTGAAACGTGGGCAATTTAAGAGAGGAATGTAATAAGTTTACAGTGAGGATTATAGGAAGCTATGGAATTCTAAGTGTAATAACATGTAAAATAAGAAGCAACGTGTCTGCTATACGAGGGGTCATGTTTTGATTTTGGTAGAGATTTGAACCACAAAATGAGGCAAAGTCCAAGGAAAATTTGTTTTTTTAAAAAAATTATTTTGAAGGAAGTGAATTAAACCTTTCTGTTGGTTTAAGGGGAAAGTAGCTCAGAGAAAATGAAATTTACAAAATTGTTAGAGACAAGATTCCGGTTCCCCCATAAGCCACACTCTTGTGTCTTTCCCCTGGGAGTCCCACTAAGACGATTCAAATTTTCGATGGCTCGCATTGATTACATTTGGGTTGATAATGAGAAGTCGATTCTTGAATACATTCTGCTTTCTATTTCGTTTTGTGCTAAGTCTTTACCGAGAGCTTATATCTGTGTTATAAGTGCTTCTACATATTCCAAAGGACATTTGGTAAATGAGATACAAGGAGACAAAATTGTTCCCATAGTTCAGAGGTATTTCCACCAAAGGAAGCATAGAGTTATTCTGCAACTGAAAAGAGAAGTTCTGGGAAGGAGTATGCAGTGTTTGAATGGGGGTATACATTTTGGTGGCACACATTAAACAGCTTCTTGACCGAGGGCAATGAAATAGGTGGAATCAAGCTTGTGCTTTGTACTACAAGTTGTCCTTCTGGTTCCATTTTCCTGTATGCAAAGCACTGTCTATTCATCAAGCTGTCCTGTTGCAGAGCTGCACCCATCCAGAAAGAAAACCATTTTTTCTAATTTACAGAAAGGTGCCTTATGGGCTAAAGATGGGCCTTTAGCAGGAGTAATAGCTGCCTCTGCCATATAGAATATGAATTTCTTTTTTATGTTATAGCCTCTTTCCTTAAATTTGATATGATGGTTATTGTGAATTGAGTTAATTTTCTTACCATTTTAAGTTAAATGTTAAAAATGTGTTTAAATGATGTATATGATATGAATCAAAAATACATAATATAAAAGTATAAACACCAATAAAATACAGATACAAGAACAAAAATTAGAAGCTGAACTCGAAGAACATTACTAGAAAATATTATGTGTATGAATATATAAGAAGAGAACATTTAATACATTACCTATAGCAATAATATTTATACATTTAAAAAAATCAAATCAGTATACCATAAATATATCCAATTTTTATTTGTCAATTTATTAAATTGGACAAGTCAAAGGGAGTTCTAAAATGAAAGAAATTACATGTACAGAAAAATGGTACAAAATCTGTTACATATCCTGACCACAGTAAGAATGAGGTGTCTAGATAAAATACAATCACTCCCATCTATTTTCTTCCCAAATTATTAAAAATAGGCTCTTGGCATACCTGGCCTTCATGTTGAAGGTTTCCAGGGATGAGATCTTTATGCTCTATCCCTTCTCTTTGTGCATTTCCAAGTTGCATCTGTGCATTTAGAATTGTAAGGAATTGCTCTCAGGGGTATGGTGGAGAGGAGTTAATTAATTCTTCCCAGGATATGTGAACTGATCTGCTTGCCAACCCAGGAAATTCCTAAAGCTAAAAAGTTTTTTAAAAATGCAAATTGTGATTTTAAGATACCTTTTAAATATTCTAAAATAATATATTTCCACATAGTTTAGCCCTCAGAGAGTAGTGCCTGGATATAAAAAATGTATTTCCAAAAAGTTAAGCTCACAGAGGTATCAGTCATGCAAAGAGGCAAAAAGCTGAGAAAAAATATGTGTAAGTAATCAAAGCATGAAATGGTGGATATTAGCTTAAGTAAGATGCTAGTTGTTTTGAAAAATCACTTTCTTTTGTGTTCTTCTAATTGATGAAAATAATTTTGAATACTTGCTCAATAGGTAAAATAGTTAATAATTTTATTACAAATATTTTTGGAACAGTAGTTAAGTACTCTATGTGCATATTTATATATTGATTTTAAATACTGCTAAAAGAGAAATATTTTGTATAGAATTATACTTCTGTTATGAGACTCAAGAATTGAAATTGATCCATGGTTCATCATGTCATCAATAATAAATTTCTACCCAAATCTCTTTGCAACTTTTGGAGGATTATCTGCACTATTCTTTTTAATTATAAGGTTAATATGTATTACTCTGGGGCTATTTCATTCTAATTAGGTTTATTTTAAAAAGCTAATTACACACTATTCATTTTCTTTCACGTACTGTTTGATCACAACAGATACTCAGTGAACCAAGAGACAGATACTCTGCTAATACATCACAAAACAAAGTTTAGGTTTTGAGAATATATTTTTCAGTTTGTGGTTAAATTTATGTATTTTATTATTTTTAATTTCAAAGATAATTTATAAATATTTTTGCTTATATTGCACAAAATATAATGAACAATCATGTTGAGCATGTGTGTACATTCCATTTGGTTTCCTGTTAGATTCATTTTGTTTCATTGAGAGATTACAGCAATAGGAGATTATTACGGTTGTACAGATAATAAAAAAATGCATCAGCCATCATCATAATATCCATCAACAGTAGCACATTGAGCTTCTATAAATATGTGGCGTCCTGCTGGCATTCAATAAACCAAATTATATAGAACTCTATGAGCTATGATCACTGACAAAACATGCCCTTATAAACTTGCCAACAAACACGAAAAGAAATAAATTTTTAGAACACATATAAATACCAATAATTATTACCAATAAAAAATGTTCAGTACATTAGAATTAGTCATTACTCCAGAATTTAAAAGAAGTCAAATCAAAAGATAATGCCATCTCATCTTTAATTCCTTAATTCACTTTATGAATTCCTTAATTAGCTTACCTGGCCATTTCAGGCTGAGAAAGGCAAAAATATTCTGGTTGCATAAAAGATATAAAGTTCTATACATTTTCTTTCTATTTAGCTAAAATGGTATCTGATTATCAAATAAAACATGTACCTCTACAAAGCTATCAAGAATTCTTTTTTTCCATTTATCTCTTGCAACTGAAAGAACAAAAGTCATGCTCTAACTCTCCTGCATGAGGAATAGCTGGCTTATTTGGCTTGTCAGGGACTTAGAAAGAAGCTGAGCACATAGAAAGGTAAATAATGAACACCTCTTGCAAACCTAATGTATCTTGATAAGTGGATGCGTATGTTGATTAATGCCATTGCAGATCTGAAGATGAGTGTTCAAAACTCTTGAAACAGTCCAGCAATGTTGATTTAACAAGATAAATTGTATATTCTGCTAACTTTCTCTGCAGGATTCATGTATTAAGATTTACTGAGCTATACCTAATGTCAAAAAGAATATGGATATTCATGCTTTATAATTATATCAACTCTTTCAAGTCAAAGAAAGTAGGTAATGTGTAGATAATGTTTTTAGCTGACATACCCAAGAGACAGCAGAGAAATGAGCACATTTACCCACTTTGGTTCTACCTGATCTTCGACATAGGCTTCTGTTTGGAAAATTTTATTGTTTATTTATTAGACTTTTTCACTTCTATTGAAATCATAATTCCTAGTAAATATTTCTGTTTTTACTATTTTCAGAATAGAAGCATGGTAACTCATATTATTCAAATAAATTTACATAAATAAAATAGACTTTTACAGAGGATGTTAAGTGGTATGTAGTTTTAGGTTAACAGAGAAATAAGTCCCCAATTGGTACCTAAATTGAAAGATCTTCTGTCCAACAAAAATAAAAAAGTCCCCTCTTTAATTGTATTCACATGCAAAATAAGTAATAGAAGCAAAGCCCAGTGATAGAAGGCAGCAAAACAGAAATCAGTGAAAACAGAGGGAGACGATATCCACAGATTGTAAGTCAGTGGAATATTGTATTGGAGGAAAACAGATTTCCTGAGGAAATACATCAATAAAGACTTAAAGAGAAAGTGAACTGTGACTTGGGTTTGTGCATAGATTAAGAATTGTCTTTAGTTTTTTACAACCAACTAGTCTAAGGAAGTGACACAAATGAGAATGGCTTGGGATAAATGCAGCACAGTGTTTATTGAAGAATATCTGTAGAATAATAATGAGTAAAGGAGGCCAGACACGAATACAAAAGACACTATTGGCTAAGTGTTCTTAAATAACTAAAATGAAGAAATTTAGGGATTTTTATAATTTTACTTAGATACTGTCACCTTTTATGTATTGTTACCCACAAAGATTCATAGTTATCATTACATATATGGTTTTTATTTTAATTTATTCATTTATTTCTTTTTTAAGTTTTTATGTTTTTATTGTATTGAATATTAACAAATTATTATTGTATACATTTACAGAGTACAAAATGATGCTACTATATGTGTATACAATGTGGAACTATTGAATCAAGCTAATTATTATATTCTTCACCACATATACTTACAATTTATTCCTCCTGTCTATCTAAAACAAAAATATTTATAAGTTGTCACTTTAGGCATTATTAAAAAATGATTTTGTTAGAGCCCAATTATGCTTCCCAGAACAATGGTGCGTAACTCCAGGTACAGAACCTATATTACCAAAAAGTCTAAAGGCCATGGGAAATATAATTATAAATAATACATAAATTATCTCTTAAGCACACATTGTCTACTAGTAGAAATAAAATATGTGCTTAGGAAATATAGTAGGCATTTTAAATTGTTTTCTGAATAAAAAGATGTACTATTTTCAGCTTAGCTATAATGCTTGTTATATGTTAAATCATGTTTTGAAAACATGAACTTGTTCCAACATGATTGATATATTAGAGAATAATTTGAGCATAATGCAGATTTGGAGTTTGCTTCTTATGAATGCAGAAAGAAACTTGATGAATGCAGAAAATTTACCTCCTTGAAAAAGATATGTAAGACTACACAAAATAAACACAAATAAGCACTTCAAACATCTACAAACTGCCTCATTTCAACATATCCTATTTCATATAACTGTCCTTCCATCACTTCACAGTAACTCCCAAGCAAACTTCAGGACTTTTAAAATAACGTGCTATTCTAGTATTTCTCTAGTGCTTAACCAACACATATTTGTAAAACTGTGCTACCACTTTTATTAAGCTCTTATATTTTATTGTGTTTGTGTCACTGAGGAAGTTTTTGAATGTTCTGTTTCAACCCACTTTCGCCATAAGCCCTGTAGATTTATTATACAATTTTGCATAGTGCAGTGACACTATTTAGAAATGTGTGTTTTCTTAAAATGTTTTCAATTTTATAGAAGTATTTTTACAAAACTTGAAGGAAGGATTTAGGGTTGGTTATTTAATAAGGGTGTGTGTGTTTGGTGTAGGTGCACATTCCAAAACTACCAGTGATAGAAAATGGGAGAATAAAGCAAAGAGAAAGCAAAAAACATACATGTTGAATAGCAAGAAATTAACCTGGTTTGGGCTAAAGGTTATGCCAATTAAACAGAAATTACCCTTTACAAAAATCTCTTGAGACAAAGGTATATGGTATCCTAATTACCATTGTAAAACGGTATCCTAATTACCATAGTAAAATGTGTTTTTTTTTTTTCTCAAAACATGTAAATTAAGCAAGAAACGTGAGAGTGCAATCCTTTTAGTGTCATAATGAATTCCTTATTAGGCCAAGCCAACATTTGTTAAATTTTCTAGGCTCTCAGACATTATGAATTTTAACATAAACTTGTATAATGTTGTTTGCTACAGATTCAAATATATGTTAGAAAAGATAATTTACAATTTTATTGCCCTGAAGAACATTAGCAGTTTGGGTTCTAATGTAGCAATCTTAATCTAACAAGTTTTTTCTGTCTGTAAAAACCCAGTTAACAAAAATGCTGTTGGAATCAGCATTCCATTATTTTTCAATGGGCTGAATAAAATATTTGGCACCAAAATTTTGCATTTAAAAAATTATATTTTTATGAGAATTATGTCTAACTTTTGAATATGTTCTTTTATGAACATTCATATTTTCTTCTATAAAGGAAGTATCATCTATTTATCCAAGTTTTAAGACAAAAGAAGAAATTTTTAGAAAACAATCTCGTTTTTAACATGGTGTAACATCCTTTATGATCCCAATGTTGTGCTAACTTGGCACCAGAACAAGTTCTAGGTAAGACACACAAATAATTTGACCATGGATCTTCTGGACAATAGACTGAAAACAGTCAGGAAGAGCAGACACTGATGATGGTTTGTATAGACACTACACAAACACCATTTGCTTCCTCTTGAGGAGAATATGCCTTGGTTGAGTCTTAAGTGGACTCACAGGTGGTCTTCTTTATCTTAAAGAATGTGCTACACTGCAGTGTCTGTTCTTCAACCATGTTGTTTCAGAACAGGGTTTTGTTAATTATAAAGATCATATTGTTTCAGGACCAGATATACCAAAGTAAAAAGATAGATGCATAAAACCAGCGTGTCAGTATTCATGTATGAGTATTACAACCCATATGTATTGAAGTATGTAACTGGTACAGTTACAGGCTACTTGTGATGGCATACCTAATGCATTCTCTGTACACTGTTTTACTTGAGGACTAAATCATATTAACAACATAAAGTTAGTATGAGGAAATTTATTTTTACATTAGGATAGGCTTTCATTACCAAATCTGTGCTATTTCCCTTTACCTCTGTAAGTTTCTATTTCTGCCTGTGCCTTCTTGAACAGTAGCATTAATATTCGCCATGTTACAATCATGTTGGAGAGTCACAGGAGCTCTTTCTCATTAGCTTTCACAACTTTAGTTAATAGTATTTCTTTTGAATGTCAACACAATATGCTCTTTCTGTGTCCTGTCTTTCTTCCTTCCTTGGAAGGAGGCCTACTTCAAATACCAAAAACAGATAGCTGGAAAAAGTTGGACTAGGAATTAACAAAGGATTCATACCACCAACCATCTGAATCCCTAAAAAAATCAATTTAATTTTTATGAATCATTTTAAAAAATATGTGTTAAGTATCTGCACTGTGGTGGGAAATGTCATAGGGGCTACAATATTATAATGTTCAAGTTGAATGTCCTCAGAGTATCTGTAAAAGGACACTCCTTAGTTTCCTTTAAGTGTGTCTGATTCTCGATTGACACTCATGTGACTGCCATTTTGCCTTACCATTTGTTGCTGAATTTAATAATGATAATACATTCAGTTTTGGTTTTTTTTTACAAATTATAGGACTAGGAAAATAGATTATGCATGAGACTATTTTAATTGTTGCAATGATAGAAACAGTAGATTCTTAAGATTAGTTATTGCATTACATATAGTTAAAGGAATCTATAATAAATAGGGATGAATATGATTTATTTTAATTGCGTAAAAGTAAGCATTTATTTTATGAGTTTCCACTATTTAGGAAGACATATGGTGAATACATTTGATTCAAATTCTTAAACAGTTTTAAAATTATTTTTAAAGAAACAGAAAAATTCCATGTTAAGTATATCTATGTTCAATTATATTTAAAAAACAAAGTACAGCCCATTTTTCCTTTGAACATCCTTATTCTACATCAATGTTTTGTATGTTGCAAAGTACCATGCAATGCATTGCATTACTAGTGACATTTTATAATGTCAAATCTCTAAAAGGCTTTTTATATCTATTTGTCATTTTACAACATCTGCCAAGATATCATAGCTTTCAATTTATGTTTCTTGATTAATAGATTTTTAAAAACACCAACTAATATTAAAGATTAGTCTTAGGGACTATCTCGGTGAAAAAGAAAGCAGATATAAGAATTCAGTCATCAAATCAGAAAAATGGATAAAAGATTTCAATTTGATGACTGCCTTGACACGTACTGCCACACAGATTGCTTAAAGAATACACAGGAGTGATAACTAACCCAATCCTGGGAAGGTTTTTGAAAATATTGTAGGAAAGCACTTTCTAAACTGTGACTTAAGAAAGCCAGACAAGGAAAAAAAGAAACTCTCTCAGGTAAATAAAAGCACAAAAACCCAGAGGTAAGATATATTTGCATATTCTGTGGAATAGTGAAAACCTTATTTATTTGTTATTTTAACTCATATTCTAAATTTCTATAATTTGAAAAAATACCTCAATTGTCTTATTAAACCAAATCAAACTGGAGTCAATTTCATTTCCTCAACATCTTCTGAATTTAAAAATGTTGAGAATGACCTGTGAATGATTTCTTGATCAAAGCAGTTTTGTCAATTTCATAATGTAATCTGTGGTATAAAAATTTAGTTCTTAAAATATTTTTTTAGCCAAGGACTGTGAATTCAAAATTTGTAATAAGTAATCAAAACAAGATAGATACAGTCCTAGAATTTTGCATATTGAATGGTATTAAATTTGGTTCATTATGCACTGGTATCCTAAAACTTTCTGTAACTAGTCCACATCTAACAAAAAGTTTAAACTATTTGCAGGCCAATACTTTGTCTTTTTTCTGAGGGAAGTTAGTGCCCCATATTTACACAGAATGTGTGAAATATTTTAATATTCTGTTACACTTTGCTACAGTTCATAAAATAAATAGACCTTATAACTGGTTTTATTTTTTTGCCCATCAGTGGAAAAAGACTAGGTAGATTTTCAGCAAATTCAGGCAGTATGTTTTGAATGATCTTATTTAAATATATGCTTTGAAGTATATGAAAAATTTATTTTGGGTGCTCCATGTGGCAGCTCAAAGGTAGAGAGGCAGTCGTGCTATTTGACTTCTAAACACTGATTTATAAGGAAAGACTTGTGTAACATGATCAGGAGATTCATCACTTGTATTAACAGTTAGTAGACAGAGAAAACCACAGTGGTTTTGTAATATGAGCTCCAAATCAAAAGAAACAAAGGCAAATTTCTCTAGATTTCAGTTATTGATTCATTTGTATGGCTGTTTCTGAGATAGGCTACTCTACTGCAGCATTTTCCAAGGTTTATAGAAATAGGGATTTATATATTTCCCTGTGGTTAATTATTCCCTATAGGCCATCCTAGCAGGAGGTTTCTTGTTATTTTTTTTAAATGTTAAGAAAGCTAAAAGCATTGATTTTCTTTAAGAGAAATATAAGTATTATAAATTTAATTTAGTTGGAACAAATTTTTAAACATCGCAGGTTGAAAGAACTGCTAAACTCATCTTCAAATCAAACGTAAATAGAACTTCAGCTTATCTGCTTTGTATTAAACTATTAAAAAACACAAAAAATAAGGACAATATCTACAGTATAAATGCTATTCATTAATTTTGTAATCAAGACCCATTGTGATTCAAATTCCTCTCAGTAAAGAACATCAGCAATTTGACAAGAATTCACTCCATTTTTTAAAAAAATCTATTTTTAGGAATGCACTTTGTACACGAGGGAAAAGTTTCTTTTAGTTCATTGACGTATATCAAGCAGAACACTGGCATGGATGAACAAAACCACAAATAATAAGCCCAGCTTGATTTAAGCTGCTGAAATAGGGGTTTTATTGGCAAGACATGGTCTGCATGCTGTTTTGAGTCAGGTGCCAGGGACACTCTGTGTCAGGATAGTTTCCTTTTTAAATGTTAGCTGTTTCTTTAGTTATAAAATGGCATCTGTGCCGTGACAGAATTTGTGTTGAATTTGTATTCCAATAACCTAGATCACAAGGGGAATGCTGCAATTTACTAGTTATGAGATATTTGGTAAATCATATCACATTTTGATTATATCTTTGCCTGTGTAAAATGATGTATTAATACCTCCTATGCTGAAAGACTGCTGCAATAATTCAATGAAATAATTATAGAAAGGCATGCAGAAAATGCAAAATGGTACATACAATCATCTCAAAATTCCTCCTTGCTTACCCTTTTCCAATCATTCTGACCTCCTTCCTGTCCCTTGAATATCTCAGGCAATGTACAGAAGGGCTTTGACACTTGCTTTTCTTTCTGCTTCAAATGAAACTTCTTCCAAGTCTTTACCCTGAAATCATTTTCTCAGTGTGGCCTTCCTGGTCACTCTAAGATTGCACTCACCCCTATGACATCCCACCTCATACATATTCCCTATCTACTTTTCATGCTTTATTTTTACCTTTAGTATTTGCTACTTTTTAATATACAACATGTTTTATTTATTCTGCTTGTTTAGAGTCCACTTTGAATGTAAACACCATAAAAGGAGTGAATTTCATATATTTGCTGAAGGTCAGATCCCAGTGTCTGGAACAGTACCAGTGAGATGTAGAAAGCTGTATGTTTTATTCAGGAAGGAATAAATGTTATAAGGATACTAAATTTTCCTGTTATTAGGAATGGAAGGAAAGAAATTCAAATTTTGAAAATTAGGAGCTGCTTCTTTTTATATTTGTATGTTATAAGGAAGAACTGAAAAAAAAAAAGCATAAAGAATTTTAGTGGTTAAGTGAGGATACCAAATTTTGTTTTTGTCATGACGTCTTCACTATTGGTAGCAGCTTCATGGAGCACAGAACATAAGAAGTTCATTACCTTGGCTCAGAAAAAATGATTTCATTCAACTGAAATACCTGACTTAAGTCTAGAGTGTCAAATCAGTGACAGCCTTTGTGCTACATATTTGGCAAGTCCATGGTAAAGTATTTCAGGAAGTTTTATAAGTAGATGTTTGGCAATATAGTGTCAGAGATCACCCTGTTTACCACAGTCCATTTAGGCTATTCAAGAGCTGGTCTCATAGGCTCTTTAACACAGTGTTATTTCTAATCACCCGTTGGAGAACAATCCCCACTGACTCATGGCTGACACCAAAGCTTTTTAAAGCACCTGCAACTTCCATAGGTCATTGTAAAAAGGAAATTTAGTTAACAACACAGCTTGTAAACCATAAAAATAATTAATCCAATAGAGATTCATTTAAGCAGTTCAAGCAGTTAGATGTTGTAAAATGTAACATACACAACCACAGATAGAGTAAGTTTTCAGAGTTAGAACACTAGTTTACTGAATTTTGTTTCTCTTTAAAAATAAAGGGCTGACAGACTGAGAGAAAGTATTGGCAAAAGACTTATCTGATAAAGGATTATTATCCAATATATATATAAGGGCCTCTTAAATATCAACAATAAGAAAACAAATAATCTGATTAAAAAATGGGCAAAAGACCTGAACAGGTACCTCACTAGGGAAGATATGCAGATGACAAATATGAAGACATGCTTCATATCATATGTCATTACAGAAAGGCAAATTAAAGTATTAAGACACTGCTACACACCTATTATAATGGCCAAAATCCAAACAGTGACAACACCAAATGCTGGCAGGAATGTGGAGCAATGGGAACGCAAAATGTTACAGACTGTATGGAAAACATTTTAGCATTTTCTTGCAAAACATACTCCTGCATACAATCCAGCAATCATGCTCTTTGTTATTTATCCAAATGACTTAGAAACTTATGTCCGCACAAAAGCCTGCACATGGATGTTTACAAGAGCTTTATTCACAATTTTCAAAACTTGGAAATAATTAAGATGTTTTTCAGTAAGTGAGTGTATAAATAAACTGTAGCACATCCAGATGATGGACTATTACTCAGTGCTAAAAAGAAATGAGCCATCTAGTTATAGAAAAACCTGGAGAAACGATAAACAAACATTACTAACTGAAAGAAGCCAGGCTGAAAATGCTATATGCACTATATGATTCCAACAATGTGACGTTTGGTAAAAGGCAAAACTATGGAGACAGTGAAAGGATAAATGGTTGACTGTGGTGAGATGGCAGAAATATATAAATTGGTAGAATAGAAAATTTTTAGATCATTGAAACTACCCTGTATGATAACTATAATGAAGGATACACGTCGTTTCACATCTGTCAAAGCCTATAGAATGAGCAACACCAAAACTGTACCCTAATGTGAGCTATGGACTTTGGGTGATAATGTGTTAATGCAGATTCATCAATTCTAACAAATGTACCACTTTGGTGCAATATTTTATAGTGGGGCAGGTTGTGTTTGTGTGGAAACATGGAATATATGGAAAGCATCTCTACCTTCCGCTAAATTTTTCTGTGAACATAAAAGTCATCTGAACAATAGTTGATTTTTTAAAAAATCATCTGGACCCCATTATATGTACCTATGTCAGAGATATGTCAAGAGGAAAAATTGGCCTAGCAACTATATTTATCCAGTTTTGAATTCAGAGACCTCATAACCTCATTAATCCAGATCTGCTCATTTTGAATGCGTGCTATTCAAGTTGGTCTGAAGAATGATTTTGTACTTCTACCTATCGCCCCATAGTAAGGGTTTTCTGAAAGGGAAAAATGGGAACAAAAAATTCTCATTATGGTCAAAGTATTCATCTGTTTTCAATTATTTTAAGCACTTTAAGTGAATCATTTACACATGAATGGCTGAAATGTTATAATACAAGTCTCTTATCCATATAAAAATGCCAACCTGCAGTTTCTTCACTTTTCAGTTTTTTGATTAAGTTATAAAGCAACATAAATGCTTGGCTTAAAATTATCACTAAAGTCAGCTAACTATGTCAATGTTTCTGATTCCTGACTCAGACAATTTTTCAAAATATTTTGATATTAAGTTTATTTGTGTAGAATGCTCATTGCTGAGATTATGTTTTATTATAATATGGATTACCTCTAGTTTTTGTCTGTAATATATGTTGGTTTACCAGTAAGGAAAAATAAATCTAGCTTTCAGATCTGCAAATGCATTCTATAACATTGAAGGCTAAATTTTGTTTATAAAAGGAAAAAGAAGGTAAAATCCAAGTAGATCCTTTTAAAACATTAAGCAAGTCTAAACACAATATAAACAATGCATCATGCATGTTCATTTTGGATGATTTTTCTGCAGTAAATATCTTAAAGTTTAAATTCAATAAGTTTAGAATTGTGATTTTTTTCTATTTAGGTATCTCTTAAAACATCATTGTCATTCTTGATTTATCCAGAAAAAAATTTTAGTAGCTCAAAATTTGTATTACATGACCCAGTGCAAAATTTTTGTTCAAAAATATTTTATGAATATCTTTAAATGGTAAATACTCTGGGAGAAGCAGATTCTTCCTACTCAGAGTGATTTTAATCCTCATTTCATCTGATTTTTTAAGTCTGACTCTTCAAACTTATCAGCTAACTTTTCTGTAAAGCTGTCTAATGTTTTTCAGATCAAAATCAGTATCCTGCACTAAAGTAACTTGTTTTACTAATCTTTACTGTTTTTACATAATAAAATGTCTTTCTTGTTTTCTTAATTGTAGTTTTCTTTTTCTTCTTCGTGTGTTTGCTCATTTTTCCATGGAGCATATAGTTTTGAGTTTAACTTGTGTACGGCACCTTATATTTTAACTAGTTTCACATTAAAACTAAAAGTGTTTTTTGTTTTTGATCAGTACTAATTTCATTGACATCTACCAAGTGGATTTTGTGTGGGTATCAGACCATAATTAAATGGTTGCATATATGAGCTTGATTATTTTTATTTATATATAATTATCGTGATAAAAGGGAAGTCATTAGTTAGCATTTGTCCAAATCCTAACAAATAAATAAATTTTTTTTGTTAAACAAATTATTTGTTATTACAATTGTTTTCCCTTACTACATACACAATTTCTAGCAGAGAATAAGATCATGTGGGGTGCCTCCTGGTGAAACATGATTGTCTATAGTCAGCAAAAATTCAAATTTATATTTTCCACATTGTATTTGCATGACATCAGCAAGACACTTAACCTTTTTTAAAAATATATTTTCAAGGGCTTTGGAATATTGTGGATTCCATGTGACAATTTGCATAAGTACTTTAGCACACTGTAATAGTTCATTTTAGGTGTCAACTTGAGTAGATTAAGGAATACCTAGAAACCTGGTAAAGCATTTTTTTTTTTTTTTTTTTTGGTATGTTTGTAAGGGTGCTTCCAGAGAAGATTAACATGTGAATCTGAGTGGACTAGGTGGGAAAGATTCACCCTCAATATGGGTGAACATCATCCATTCTGCAGGGGACCCAGAGATAATAAAAAAGAGAAGAAGTCAAATCTCTCTTTCTATCCTCTGGAGCTGGGATATGTTCCTCTCTTCTGTCCATTGATATCATAATTGCAGGATCTTCGGCCTTTGGGTTTCAGGAATTTGGGTTTGGCTTCCTTGGTTCTAAGGCATTCAGACTTGGACTGAGCCACACTACCAGCACCCCACGGACTCCAGTTTGCAGACAGACTATTATTGGACTTCTCAGCCTTCATAATCACATGACCTAATCCCCCTACTAAATCTCCTCTCGTTTATCCATGTACATATTCTATCAATTTTGTCTCTCTGGAGAATCCGGACTAATACACACACTATCTGATATAAAATGTTTACTCAATATATTACTATCTGAAATTCAAATAAATAAAGATAATAAAATGGATAAGCAGGAATATTTTCACCAAATTTGTTCAGTTATGTTTAACCATCTGAAACGTAATTTGACTAGGGCTTAGTAGTAGTCTGTATTCTAAAATATGTCATTACCTTTCTGGAATTTATTATGTGGATATTTTATATCTTGACTATATCTAAAAATTTACAATAAAGCAAAAATATCACTAAACCCTGAAATTTGGTTCAGAGTCCACATCGAACTTTACAGATTTTATTTATAAAAGAATACTTTAGCCTCATATGGACTCCTTAAGTTTACGTTAAAAAAATGAAAATATGTATGTAAAAATGTAGAATGTCTATGTATAGATGACATATAGGGTGTTATAAGAAATGGCAGCAAGAAAAGATAAAGAAGTAATATTTAAAAAAAACAAAGAAGAAAAAATTAGTACTTTAACTTATGGAAAACAAACAATAATTTGTGACCAAGGTATACAGAGACTATGTAATGCAGGATTATAAAAAGTCTGTAGGAGAATAGACTCTCAAGACATCATCAAATAATTGCACAGCCCCTCAAGTCACAAAAATAGGGAAAATTACTACCTTATAGACATAAGAAAGACTGTGAAACCATATACCCAAAGTTTTAACCAAAATTATTAAATAAATAGAGTATTTTATCAGACAGGTAACCACTGCCACGAAAATTTTATTATCTACAAAGTCTCTAATTTTCAAGAGTACCAAATATGTAAAATTTTAGTTTATTTAAACATTCCTAAGTTTTAGAAATGTTTGACTTTTTAAATGCTGTTTTTAAGAAAGCATCAGTGCTGCTGTAATAGCTAAAGCTCACCCTACTGTGTGAAAATATGAAGTATCACTCCCTTGTTCGCAATAGAAAAATAAGTATGTGATCATATTAGAACAGAATTCATAAAATGCCTGCTGACAAAACAAGCTAAAAAAAGATAGATATATAACTGAACTTTAGACAAATGCTAGAAAACTTCATAGTCTGCTCTGTTTTGTCAGCAACTTCTGGCAGTTATGTTAACAGTAAAAAAAATGCATATTGTTCAGCAAAATTTACATGAATATTAGACTTGTGCCTGTGGGTGCATGTGTATATGTGCATGTGTGTGTATGAGTATGTTAGCTTGAGTTAGTGAATTTTTAGAATATAACCTTCTGGAAATTGTGTACCAGATATGAACTGAGGCCAAATTAATGCATACATATATACGTATATACACACATATGTAATAAGGCATAAATTGGTACCCAATCATTCAACTAACTGAAAAAAATGCTAATTTAAAAGTTATTACATGTATTTTGATCTCTACACAATATCAGATTTTATTTTTTTATCCCTAAACATGTAGGAATTTAAGAATCAAGCAAAGACTCTAGTGAGTTCATGCTAATTGTTTTAAATGTTATTACACTAATGTGAAATTTTAACAGTGATGTCGGTCTTGATTCTCCTAGGCAGAATCTTTAATTACTAATCTATGTAATTACAGCCTTCCCTTACATTCTTTCATTATGGTACTTACCATGTTGCATTGCAGTTATTAACTTGCTTCTCCTCACTGCCCTGTCCTTGAGAAAAAGAACACTGTCTCTTTGTATTCCCAGTATGAAAGCTTAAAATAACAAAAATAATGCTTAACAATTACTGAATACTTACATTGATCCTAAAAATTTGTGTCTTCATCTAGATATAAATCAACAGTCTCTTTTTCTAATTGTTGCCAGATTACACAATTTTTGCCCATAGTTCCCTTAATAAAGGGAATAACATTACTTTTATCTTTTGGAACTCTTCAATATAAACACTAAAAAAAAAAAAAAAAAACGAAAAAAACAAATTTCCTGATTTTTTTTCCTCCAGGTTTCTTCCCATTAGTGCTCATATATAACAAAAAATACATATAAAATAATTCAAAAATGCTTCATTTTCAGGAATCATTGTGTTTTGGTGCTCAGAGCGATTTCTACCACTCTTTCAGAGTTTAAGTGTATAGGTAGAGATTTAAGAGATTAAGGAAAGCAGAATCAAAATTAAAACCTTAGTGCTGAAGATGATTGCTAATATGCTAATTACTGAAAAAATGTTAATCCAGAGTTAATAATAAGCCTTGAAAAATTCCCTATATTTTGGAGTGAAATTTTCTGGAATGATGTAAGGTTATAAAAGGTCAGGTTAGCTTCTCAAAAACACAGGGACAGCTAACATTGCTGGGAGACATCACAGTGGGTGGGAGATATTGTGTGAAAACAGTTTTATGTTAAATGAGTTGTGATGTTCTAATAAAGATTCTGGTTTAATTTCGTTTTTTCTCTCTAAAATATAAAAAGACAATACTTGTGTTGATTGCCTGTTTTTTTGTAGTAATTAGAAGACAATTTCCTTTGAACAGTGCCTGTCTCTTAATCACAAGTAACAGCAGGTACTGAGCAATCGATATACCACACATTTTACTCTGAATGGTACCCACAAAACGATCTACATTAAGTAAAATACTAAAGAGTTTTAAATTAAATGATGCTAGTTTTTTTCCACTTAATTTAACAATCATAGAAAACTTACTGAAAATGCATTCTAAACTAATGTGTTCCCAGGAATATAGGTTGTATCTGTCATGGGTTTGCCCTTGTTGCTGTTAATTAATATTTCTGAAAATTATATTTAAAAAAAATGTAGAGTACAAAAGAAAAATATGCCTATTCATCATAAAAGGACACTATCTCTTTCTTAGGCTATACAACAGCAAATTTTGTTTCTCTTAATCAAGCTGACAAAAATAAAGAAATGGATTGGACTTAATATATTTAGAAAATGAAACAAAGAAATAAAATAAGTATATACAGCAGGAGATATGGATAATTTTTTTCAGTATATATAACAGACAGACTATCTTGTTTATTAACATATAGAATTTTTTAAATTTTGATAAGAAAAAAATCAATTAAAAATTGAGGAAAGAAATTTAAGAAAAATATGCAGTTTAACCTTACTTATCACTAGGAATATTCTAATATATGTTTAGATAATAGATACAATTTTTTTCTTATATAAAGAGAAAATATAAAAATGATGAATAAAATATTTTGGAGGTGATCACACTCAGTCACTTCAAATGGGATTTTTTTTTAGTTTTGTAGAAAAGTAATTTGTTAATATTAATTACAATTTTGAAAGCACATATTCTTTTAATTAACATTCTTAATTTTTTCTCAGAATTTTCCTGTGAGATATATTTTCAAATATATTTTATAATATATACAAAAGCAAAGCAAAACCAAACATAACAAAATCAAAAACAAACAAAAAAACCTAAAACTTTGACCCCGTGTCTAATAATTGTCTCAATGAAAAATTACACTGGACAGAGTTAAACAGGCAAGAAAAGCTTTATTTAAGACTATTATTGTATTAGGGGTCAGGACAACTGCAATAGAGCAGATAGATTGAAGTCAACTCCACTGAAACAAAACGTGGGAGAGTATTTAGAGGTAGGCAGAGCCCATGGAAAAGTATTGGAGGACATTAGTGCCAAAGTCCAGCTTCAGCGAGGGGTGGGTACCCGAAAAGGGATGAGGAGGATCAGCGAAAATAAACACAGACGGAGACCTCAGTGCATCACTATGCACGTTCTCTCTCTGTGGGCTGTCAGTGCTTTGGGGCTGGAGCGCAGTAGATCATGCGACAATGCCTTTTATTAAATTTGCAACTCTGTAGGGGGGCTTTGGGTACTATTTTTATTACATCAGCAAGGTTGAGTCAATAATTCAAAAAGCACGGGGAACCTTTCTTTGTGGTCAGCCAGTTCTTTCCCTTCGTCAGCACGTCTCCGGTGATTAAGTCGTGCTTCCTCTTCTTGGTATCAGGTTATCAGATCAGAACCATCTTCTCATTGTCCTGAAGTTAACCTGTGACCTTTTCCTGTTGGCAAGCTGTGGTTAATATCTACTCTATTAACAGGATGGCGGTTATTGCGGTTACAAAGTGATAGACAATGCTATCATATGACCTATGTCTATTAGATGGTAGGGAGAGGTTGGGGATTTGTTTTTTGAAGTAATTTCGCCTGTATGGGCTGCAGCTCATGTTTAGTCATGAGCGGTGCTTTTAAGGCATATGTTTGTGTGGTCAATTTGTTATAAAAGGATAATTTAGAATTATCCAATTTACCCAGATCCTCTGTAGGAATGTTTAGTTCAATGACCGCAAAATCATTTGTGTTATTTTTAAAATCTTTTGGGGATTTAGAGAACTGCCACGCTAACAAAAACATCGAAAGAGAAAGCAAAAGCAGTACCGCAAAGCCGAGGCAAGAGCCCTTATGGTTGCAGCAAGTGCTCGTAGCTGTGGCCGTGCCAACAGCTCTCCCTCCAGTGGCCTTGCCAACTCGGAGAGAGCAGCCCAAGCTGATTCCTTTAGGATCCTGCCATGGTGTGGACTGTGCCACATTAGAATTGGTCTATGAAAATAGGCTAACTTTAGATGTTACATGGTATTTGTTACAATTAGGTTCCTACCCTTCCACAGAAACTGGCTGATAGAGCCTCTGTCTTTCTTGATGACTACATTTTAAAGGAATGACTCTCGGATCCTTGAAAAAGATAGTCTTGAGTTAGAAAACTAGCAAGAGCCTGATAGAATGTTTATATCAAATCAAAAACATACAGTTGCAAATTTTCTAAAGTAAGTGTTCTAAAAAAAGAGAAGTGAGGGGTCTATACTAAGGAAGAGGTCTATCTAAAGTTTAGTCAAGCTGAGGGGAATATTAAGGCCATCTTGATCAATCATTCAATAGAATATGATAACCATTAAAATGAATAAAGGGCAAGCTGGCATCATTGCAGTACTTTTTAATCTATCCTAATCCTTTCACAGGTAAAAGAGAAACAAAGATGAAAAAAGAAAAAACACCAAAATTAGGTGTCATAATACCACACACCTCAAAAATTAATGCAGGTGTTAGCCAAACCACCAAAGGCAAGAAAGAGGTACATATAAAAGTTCAGTGAGCAGTAGCCACTGGAGGTAAGACAAGAGACGCTTCTGTTGGTCCCAAGAATCAGGTAACCTAACAATCATCAACCAGTTCACATACTGAAAGGAGGATTTGTCACAATAGGAAGGAGGCCTCAATTGCTGTTCTGTAAATGGCTGATAAAACCGGAAAGGGCAATTACAAGCGGACAATGGAACATTCTGAGCATCTGGAAAGTTGTGTGAACCAATAGATCTCTCAAAAATATGAAATAAGTAAATAAGTCCAACAATGAGGGGAAATCCCAGTGAACAGAACAAAAGGAGATCCAGGCAGACAATCTAAGGTTAAAAGAGAAAGGAATACCAGATGGTAGATTAGAAGAAGAATGGAGAAGTCAAATACTACAAAGTATATGCCATAATGCTTGTGAAGAAGAGAGAGGACACCACAGATGTGAAGCTTGAAGTTATCCTGACTATCTTAGCCCAGACAGAATTTTTTTTAGAAAGTTCAAGAAAAGTTCAATTTACTTAAACATGCCCAGTAAAAGAAACAGTTAGCAGAGTGAAAGGACAACCTACAGAATGGGAGAAAATATTTGCAAACTATGCACCTAAGAATGGATTAATATCCAGAATATACAAGGAACTCAAACAACTGAACAGTAAAAAATAAGTAACCCAATTAAAAAATAGGCAAAGGAGCTGAATAGGCATTTCTTAAAGGAAGATATATAAATGACCAGCAGACACATGAAAAAAAAAAAAAATGATCAGCATAACTAAGCATCAAGAAAATGCAAACCCAAACCATATTGAGGTAACATCTCACACCACTGAGACTGGCCAGTGTCAAAAAGACAGAGAATAACAAATGCTGATGAGGATATGGAGAAAGGAGAACCCTCCAATGCTGTTGATGGGACTGTAAATTAGTGCAGCATTTATAGAAAACTGAATGGAGTTTCCTCAGACAACCACACACAGAACCAGACAATCCCCCAATCCTGCCACTGTCAATGGAAATGATCATGTCAAAGAAATACCTGCACTCTCATGTTTATCATATCTCTGTTCACAATAGCTAAGAGTTAGAACCAACCTAAATGTCCATCAATGGATGACTGGATAATGGAATACTACTCTGCAATGAAAAAGAATGAAATTCTGCCATTCACAGCAACATGGATGGATTTAGAGAAAATTATGTTAAGTGAAACAAGCCAAATAAGCCAGGCATAGAAAGAAATAGTGCATGTCCTCACTCATAAGTGGAAGGTGGAAAAAAATAAAAAGAAGGAAAGAAATATACAACAATCACAATTCTTTGAACTCTCTAAAGGAAAGAATGGAACTGAAGACAACAGAGATGGGCAAGGGGGAGGTGGAGGGAAGTGAGGGAGAAACTGGTAAAGAGCCACAAAAAATGTTTACATTATATAATGATAAAATAAATAAATAAAATGTCAAATAGTGAAATACACATGTTTAGAAAAAGAGAATTACTAAAGGTCAGAGATAAGATACCCTGTCAAAATGAGTAAATGGAAATAAAGCATGTTTGCTCAAAACAATATAAGTAAAACCAGAGAAAGTTTTCAGATACCAAGACTAAACTAGAAGTAACGGAAGAATAGACATTTTAGAAAGTATTTGTATGGGCTAAATTGTGTCTCCCCAAAATTCGTATGATGAAGCCCTAACTCCCAATGTGACTATTTTTGGAGATACAGCCTTAAGAAGGTAATTAAGATTAAATGAAGTCATAGGGTAGGGTCCTAATCCAATATGACTCATCTCTTTGTAAGAAAAAGAGACACTAGGAGTACATATAAATAAAGGAAAGTCTATGTGAGGACAGAATAATAAAGCTGCCATATGCAAACCAAGGAAAAAGGCCTCAGGAGAAACCCAGCCTACTGACAATGTGAGAAAATACATTTCTATTGTTTAAGCAAATTTGCCTGTGGTATTTTATGACAGCCTGAGCAGACTAGCACAGTAGTTGAAGAAAATGTATGACTCAAAGAGAATTTTTTTTTTTAAATTCCAGCAAATAAGACTATTTGAGATCAAAGCTAAGTTAAATAGCCTCCAAACTGAGAAGGAACTTTGAGACCAAAATGAAGCAGACACCTCCATACAAAGAATTTATTAATAGTTAACTTACATACAGGGAGGATTGGGCAGATGGTGATCCAGATACTTGTGCAGCTGCGCTCACACCACATCTGGAGGGTAGCAGGGGTTTATAAAGGCACTTGGAGACCAAAAACAAAAACAAACAACAACAACAACAACAACAAAATAGAAGCAGCCCAAAAGAAAATATGTCTAAAAAAAATATGTTGACATGGTCAATCAATGAGCTTTTAACTTAGAGGTACCAACAGGGTCAACAGAAAGCTTTGATCTTTATCTCAAGTTAGTCTGGAGTCATTGTCTTAAATTTGCTTGCCTTGCTTCAGACTAATGGATAACTTTCTAGCAAAGAGCTTGTGAAGGGGGTCATAGAAAGGACAAGTGAAGCTAAAAGGGGCTAAAAGGTGGAATCTCTAGGGTCTGAATTCCTACATAAGAGATAGAAATGCTTCTGAAGGAAGATTTTTAGATATTGAAGACAGGCAAATAAGACCCATTCTACAGCTGATAGCAGTCCCCAAAGAAGGCAATCAAAGCAATGTAATAAAACTACTAAAAACCAGAAAAAAAAATCTTACAGTAAAAGAAAATGTAGAACCACTTTTCAAAAGGGTACATTGTATTACTGAGGAATTTGACACAAAATGGACAAATCTGAGTCAAATCTAGTAAAACTACTGGACTATAAAGAAAAAAATCTCCAAAAGTAAATTATTTGATCACAGAGGCAAAAAGTCTAGGTCATTCGTAAGGCATAGAAAATCAAATTAATGTCAAGCATTTTGATGGCAATATATTGTGCCAGAAAAAAAAAATGTGGTAAATGTGAAAGAAAATCAAGCAGGGATATTGTGTGTAATCAAATAGACCTTCAAATATAAAGGTCACAGAACAACCTTTATAAACATGTGACAACTTAGGGAGCAAGACTATGATTAAGGAAGCATTCTCAAAAGAACTAGAGGAGTACCTTTATGCATATACATACATACATATATATCCTCAGAAAAATATGTATACATATATACATATATATCTTCTCAGACAAATGGTAGACAAAAAGATCAGTGAACAATATGTAATTGTTTCATGTTCTGACATTGTAGATGTAACAGAAGTATCCCAAAATGTGAGGAGTTGTGAGGAAATGAGAATACATGGAAAGTTAAATACATTCACTGATTGTTTTAGGCAAGGATCAGTAAAGTAAGTCTTGCAAAAAATCCAGACTGTCATCTATTTTTATAAATAAGTTTTTATTGCGATACAGCCATGTTCATTGTTTACATATTATCTATAGCTTCTTTAATGCTACAAAGGCAGATTTAAGCAAATGTGATTGATTGTATGGCACACAAAGGCTAAAATGTTTGCTCTACAGACTTTAACAGAAAAACAGTTTTTGAACTCCTTTTCTACAGCTATTAATTGAGAATAAAGAAATCATACACACACACACACACACATAAATGGTTTGGCGAGGCACACAATACCGTCTTAATGCCCTTTCTGATTCTATATTCAGATTTTTTTTTCACTTGTAACTAGGATCCTTAAACTTATGGATACCCTTCAAGAATCCCTTGCCCTATAACATCTGAAAGAGTGGTTATTAGTCAGCTTAAGGTCAAGGGCATTTTATCCAGTCTGTTTCTGGCCAGGGAAAAGGAATAATAAATAGAGTAATCTCCACTGTCAAACACCCAGCCTCATTTACCGTTTGTGATTATGATTTGCATTTAAACTGTGCGGTTGAACAAAAATTAAGATAGCATCTACCAAATCCCAAGAGAGATGTTATTCATTATGTAGGTAGAAAAACAAAACAAATGCCATATAATTAGCATCAGACCTGAAACAGAAAGAATAAATTCTCTGATACCTTTTCCTCATAAAAGCATTTTGCTGAAAAATATACTACAGTAGCAATTAACTGCACTGAGTGTGTAAAATGAGACTTCTGAATTAAAACAGACCAAATTTTATAACAAATTTAATCTCATATAAAGTTAGTTGTCTTAAGTCAGCTTCCCTTGAAACAGACTCTGACAGGGAGGGTTGCATGGAGAAAGTTTATTAGAGAGTGAAGGAAGTAGGTTTGCTCAGAGGGTGGTCTTACACTGCAATAGTCAGAGCAGAAACATCTTCAGTCAATTCTATGAAGATCTCTGGAACTGGGATGGCCCTTCAGAATTGTTCTGCCTTGATGCAAAGCATCCAGTCTTTGAATGTAAACTATTCCAGAAGATAGGGTAAACTTGGATAAAGAGGCTTTGTTTAGCCAAAGCCAATTCCTTGAGTTCATCTCAGCTGTACCCCCAGCTGTCAATACTCCCAGCAGTTGTGGGAAGTAGTGCCTCAGTCTCTAAGAGGGGACCTTAATGACACGCTCTGATGTATAGCATAGTCCATCCCTTTTACTGCTTTACTCTGTATTCCTTGCATAAATAATTCTGGGAAGAGCTCCTGCAGAATTGTTGCTCTTTTTTCCTGGTGAAACTTATGCGAGGAAGGTTAATGGAAACAAACCAGAGGCTGTGAGTGTTGGTCATTGTCTCTCTTCCACTATGCATTCCAGATTTCTATCTCTGTCTAGCTGGCTTGTCTGGTGGCAAGACTAAGACTGTCAGCCTTGAAGGATCTGGACCCCTGATCACCATGGCTTTCTCAGTCTATGAATCCATTTATTATTAAAATTGGACAAAAAAATACCAAAAGACCTCTGTAAATAACTGAAATGCCTAAGATATTCTTCTCCACTCTCATTTTTTTTTTCTATTTCACACTTTGTCTTTACCATTTCTTTTTATTATTGTGGCAAGAGCACTTCTCATGAGATCTACCCTCTTAAGTTTTTATGCGTATGTTACAGTGTGGTTAACTGTAGGCAAACTGTAGAGCAGATCTCTTGAACTTAGTCATCTGGCCTAACTAAAACTTTGTACCTGTTGAATAGCCACTCCTCACTTTCCTCTCCCCTTACTACCTGATACCCACCATTCTATTCTCTGCTTCTGTGTTTGACTATTTTAGATACTTCCTATAATTTGAATCATGAAGTATTTGTCCTTTTGTGCCTAGCTGATTTCTCTTAGTATAGAGTAGCTGCTATGAAAAACAGTGTGGTGGTTTCTCAAAAAATTAAAAGTAGAAACACCATATGATTCAGAAATCCCACTTTTAGGTTTTTATCTGAAATAATTCAAATAAAGATCTTGAAGAGATATATGTACACAGTATTCATTCCACCATTATTCACAATAGCAAGATATGGAAACAACCTAAATGTTCACTGATGGGTGAAGGGATAAAAAAATGTATATGGCATACTATTCAGCTTTAAGAAAGAAGGAAATATTGACATTTTTGACAATGTCTGCCTTTATTTTTTAACAGCACCCTAATTACTTCCTTCTAATCAGCATGGTCACTTGCACTTACCATGATTCCTTTCCTTGCCTCCTGATCTCTTAGCAGAAGGGGTCCAAAATTACTAAGTGGCTGCTGTAGTTTAAAGTTTAATTTAAATCTGAGTGCATCCTCTTACATAGAACAATTTCCGCTCTGGAAACAAGTACATCAAACTCATAGGTTAGAGTCATGAGAAAGGAAAGTACAGATGTTCTAAAGTCGAGAGAGAGACAGATAGTAGGATATTCCTACCTTTTGCCTCCTAGATTGATGCTTTACACCTGTTGAAGACAGTTTTATACATTCAAATTTAATTCATGGTATATATGCATCTTGAAGGATTGCACTCCATCCTTGCATTGCATTTTCTTCAAACTGATACTAAAGTTATAGCTTCAAAAACGTATTCAATTACTGTTTTATGCTGGCAGCTTCTGCATGGTGTAATCTGTGACAAGACCTGGGCCTACAGCTATACCTCCTTTGCTGTAACTTGAGTCCTTGATACATTGCAATTTTATATGGCATCCTACATTGTCAGGTCAAATTTCTATATGTCCTTAGATAATTGTGCTGTCCTTGGAAATGTAAGCAAGAAAAGAAAATCCATATCTACAATATGTGTCATTTACAATCAAGATGAATCACTCCCCTTGCAGAATGGAAGAAGCATAACATAATTAATTGTCACCAAGTTGTTGCCATTAGGTTTCCTCATGTGGTGGTGCTGTGTGAGGACACAATATGGGCCTCTTGCTGGCAGGCTGTACTTCCAGTAGTAGCTGGAGCTTGGTCATTATTTATGAGTATGAGGACATGGTGTTGGGCCAATTTGTAGCCTGCATCTTCTATTCCTGCACCATGGCTGTGTTATAAGATGCTCATCCTACAAGCACTGAGCTGGACAACATCAGATGGCCAAGTTATTCTGCCTGCTTGGTTGTGAGTTACCTTTTTCATAATGAATATTCTTTGGAGGATGCTAACACGTGATCCACCAAAAAATCACATAGGCCTGCCACATGCTACTTCCCCAAATTGACTTGTCCTTAATTTCCCAAAATTTTATTTTCAGGTTCCTGACCAAGCAGACAAGCTATTTGCCTCTATTCACTAGCCAATATATATTTTTCTCAGCCATTTCCTTTTTCACACAAAGTGGATAGCTAGGTGTATAGTCCAAAGATTTTCTCACCAGGAGGATTTCTCTTCTATTCTGCCTTTAGTAGCCATCCTTGAGTCAAAGCTGTAATGCAAGAGCAGTCCATTTTTAAAGTGCACCCTCAGAGGGAGGTGTCGGTGATGGGCCATAATAATCATATACATTGTATATTGACAAAATAAAAATTTAACGAAAAAAAAATAAAAATAAATAAATAAATAAAGTGCACCCTCAAACTAACCATGAAATAAGATTGCCATTTTCTTCCTATCTTCAATTCAAAACAAACCCCTTATTGTGACCATAGCTGTGAGCTGAGGGGAGTGCAAGTGTGCTAGAAGTAGATGACATTAGGATCTGTGTCACCTACACATGCAGCTTAATTGTGTTATTTGTGTCTGAACTTGTCCAATGCTAGATGTACCACTTGCAAATTATGATAGATTATATGTGAGCTAGCCTGACCTTGTGAGTTTGTAGATCTGACTGAAAGCAGCTACTGATGAACATTTCTGATGGCATGGTTATTGATATTCTATTTCCAGTGCTCCACCTCTCCCAAGTCTCAGTAGCAGGCCAGCAGCTGTTTGCAAAATGGTACACACTTCTCTACTGCACGTGAGTAGCTTTGCCCCAAAACCCTAGAGACCCAATTGTAATCATGTATTAGAGCTTGCTACACAGATAACTATGCTATCTTTTCCAATCAAAGATACATTTAATACCATAGGGGAGCTGCCAGATTATTTGGACCAATTGGCAGTGCCACTTGTACTTGGACTACTTCTCTTAGCTCTGCTCAAAGCTAACAGCCTTTTGTGTGATATAAAGGTCTTTATACTTTGTACCCAACCCATAGGTCTGCCACATGCTATTTCTCCAAATTGATTTGTCTTCAGATTTCCAATCTTTCTCTTTTCAGGTTTGTGACCAAATAAACAAGCCATTTGCCTCTATTCATTTGCCCATTAGCTTGTCTATTTGGTCAGAAACCCGAAAAAATATTGGAAAATGGACAAGTCAATTTGGGGAAGTAGCATGTGGCAGACCTTCCCAACAATCAGAAAGAAGCAATGTTATGAGGTGTGAAATAGGCTACTTCCAGAAGAGAACAGACAGGCTTCATGCTTTCTTCTTAGTGGTAGGACTTATGACATATAACTGTCCTTCACTTGGGAGCAAATGTACTGGCATACCAAAGACTACATACTACCCCCAAAAGTACTTATGTGGCAGACTCTGAAGGATTCTTAGAGTTATCTCCCATCATTTGGAGCATATCTATCTTACCAAGTCCTCCAACTTACTTGCTACTTCTTGCTTATAAAATTTGACTGCCATAGTATTCTTTTGAATGTCCAGAGAGTTCAGGTTATTTTGGAATATATTTTAACCGAGGAAAGAATAGCTAACATAGGACTAGGACAAGACAATGAATGTGGAATTTTGACCATCTCGAATGAATGTGAACTATTACTGACTTTTTACTCTGATAAGAATGTAAAAGAGTACATTAGTCAGAACAATGTGATTTGACAAGTATATACTTATTTGGCATAAGCTCTGCAATTAGGCATGCTAGTTGGTTGAGTTTGTGGTTCTTCTGTCTGGACTTAATGGAAGCCATACTGCTGAATAAATGGTAATATATAGATGTTGGCTACTGTGCCAACATCTTTCAGTCTTTCAGGAGAGTTCTAATATCTGTCTTTCTCATAAGAATGCATGATTTTCTTTTTTTATAATATCATTCCTGGGGAAGGGAAAGTGAAGGAAAAGCCAGATTCAGAACTTTTCATGTGGCCTTCATAACAGGAGCCCTAATTCCACTGGCTAAGGAACCGATGCTTTTACAATTATCAGTATGTTCAATCATAGCTGAGTCAGGATTCTCTTTATTATTTGGCTTCCATTTGCCTCTGATCTAACGGGAGATCATAATTGCACTTTTGGTTTTCAGGTATCTGTCAATCTGAACCTCATATCTGACAGGCCATAAAATATTTAGTTACTATCCTTTCCAGTTTTTATTATTATTATTATTATTATTATTATTATTATTATTATTATTATTATTATTATTATCTTAATAGTAGTAAGTCACTTTAGGGAAAAAATGAGAAATTTATTTTTGCAACACCTGCTATGGTGTTGCAGGGTCCTTACTCCTGAGAAACTCTCATATGGTCAATGTGTTTTGTGCCTGATAACTCTCTTAGATCTAGAAATTGTAGTGGCTTCCTTCAGCCTCCCAATTTCTTTTAATTTTATGATTGAGAAATACTCTTATTCTCTGCTCATTTCTCTCCAGGAATGTTGTGTTGTACTAACAATTCCGAAACTCTCTGTGGATTATCTCTCACTGGTTGTCATTCTGGTATTATCACTCATTATGCTAGCTATGTTTTTGCTTTTGACATTTAAGTTCACCAACTAGCCCTTAATATTTCAAAATCATAACATCTTTGTTGCTATGAGGAAGTCAAGTTCTGAATTAGTACCTGAGACAATCAGCTCTTACCTACAAAGGAGAGGACAGCAAAGACCTAGCTTTTCAATTTTTTCTTTTCTCCTCTCATTGGCACATTCCTATTGCTTTGGAACTCATTGTCCTCTGGACCGTCCTTTGTAACATGCTCAGCTATGTGGGTTATGCAGCCTCATGTGGCACATCCCCTGGAGCATGTCTGAGCCCTTTGATAACTTCTTTCGCCATCTGCCATATGAATTCTATCAGTTCTACCCCTCTTAGTGCGGGTGGTGGTTTCTTCAAGTTTCCAAGGGCTTGTCCCAGCTTCCAAGCTTTCTAACACTGTGTTATAACTACTTTCCATTTTAGTTACTATTGTTAAATTCTGTTTTGTAGGAGACAGATTCTATATCAACATGTTGAAATTGCCATGAATTTCCTTCAGGATACAGTTCCTTTTCTCTTTGCCTGGATTAGGTTGTAATTTGACTCTGCCTATAGGTCTCTTGGCCAAGATCATGGGTGGTAATGGGGGTGCAGGTAAGTAATGCTTCCCACTGGAAGCATTATCTTCTGTATCACCTAAGAGAGAGGAGTGGGACACTCCTACAGGTTCATGGCTTCATGCCTTAGGAGGTTTTGAGGCTTCTCAAGTGGATTGGTTCAAACATTGCCATTTCAGGTCTCAGAATCCCACTTCTTCCCAATCAAGGCCTTCTCTTTTTGTAAGAAACTAGCTAGGAATAAGAATTCAAATTTCTCTAGTGCTCTACTACTCTTAAAATTAAGTGCTAGGCTATATTATTAGATCTTTCTGCCCCCTTGCTGAAGGAAATGAGTCTTTTTATATGATGCAAACGAGGCCCTCTGACTTTCATAATTGGCTCTCATTTAATCAGTTAATCACCATCATCGTTTTATTGTCTTTCTCCAAGGCATTGATATTTATTGTCTTTGCAATTACTACTACACTTGAACCTCCCTAAAGCCACCCATAGCCGATTGTCTATCAATGCATTTTCTTCTACTGGTATCTAGTCCTAGTTCACCACTAGGAAAAGAAAAAAAAAAGTTTAACAATTGCAGCACATGGTATGTCAAGATGATAGAGACATCTACCACCAGTGATGAGATAATCATTCTTATCTCTTCAGTAGGTAACTTGGCACCAAAACTTCATTTTAGAATCTGCTTCCTTGGACTATGTCAGGCACCAACTCTCCTAGGTAGGATTTTCTGGGAACCAAACTCTGAGACTGATATTCACCTACAGGGAACTAATCAGGGAATGATCTGGGGATCCACTATGGTGAAGGAGTGAAAGAAGGATGGGGGTCACTGACTGTAGCTCAGTAATAATAAACATCTTGGTCAATTTCACAGAAAGCTTGGAGCTGAGATGTCCCATTAGAGTAAGGCAAGGGGGCCAGGTCTTTATACATTTAATGCTAATTAAACCAAATAGTTCTTTGAATAGGATAGCAGAATGCTGTCGGCAGTTGTGAAATTTTTCTGAATACAGCTAAAATTTTAATACAGGTTGGTCATTTCTCTCTGTTTCCCCGCTATGAGCCCTTTCCCTACTACAGCATGAGTAGGAAGATGTGATAAGTCAAATTTACTCTCTTGCTGCCATTAGAAACTAAATACATTGTCATCCTTTTTTCTGTTCTTAGTTCTGCTTTGAGGGGCATGCAAAACTTGAACCGAGGAAACACAGTATCAGGTTTCGTAGGTAAGGTTTTAAAAGCACAGAGTCTGTCACAGGAGCTGAATTAGGGACGTAGATCCACATTTTTCTTACAGTCTTAACATTGAAATCCTTGAGCAATAAATTTTGTTGACTAAGACCATTTGAGAGAGACTTTGTACTGTTTATTTTTGTCCCCTTTCCCTCAAGCACAGAGGAATATTTTGTTGATTCATCAAAAAATATTATGCTTAAATTTGTATATATGTTTTGTAAACATAACTTACATAAAGTTTGACATAGGTTTTATATTGACAGCTGGATAGACTTTGAGACACAGAAATCCAAAAAGTAATTTTGTTTTTATACATTTATTGAAATTTTTTTCATAAATATTTTTAAGAATTATTTAGAACATTATAATTTAATTTTATTAATTCAAATTTGTATATGAACTTTTGACTTAGATACTTTAGGATATTTGAGTAAGCTAATATTGCCAACAAATATGGAAATAATTGAAATTTTTCATTTTTCATTTTTACATTTACTTTAATTTACACATTAATAATACAGTTATTAGATATTCATGCTTTAGATAATTAATAGCAACGTTATATATTATGTAAAAATATTGATTTTAACAACATAAATAATTATTCAAAAATGAGGCCTAATGAATTTACATTTTATATTTATTATTTAAGAATTTAGAATATATTTAACATGATATAATTTAATACTTTAGATCATTTCCCCATTACTCTGAAGGCTGAGACATTTTACTCTACTTACCAGATAGCTTGATAGCTGGCCAAAGTCTGTCTTGGAAAACTTCTGGGTCAATGATCAAGACATTTTATTACTCATAGCAATGGTAGCAGCCATAGTAGCATTTGTGTGGTGGTTTCTCAAGCCCCACTTCCTACAGGGTGACACAAAGACCACCAGTGGGTTGCATTAGAGAAGAGGAATCCTAAAGTTAGTAAACACAAATCATTAATAATAGCAGTAAGTCACACTATCTTCCAAGTCTATTTGCTACACAAATTTTAAAAACATAGTTGGAAACAAGGGGCAGTCAGTAACGCTGCTTACAAAATATGCAGAATCATGAGAGACCCATGGAAGATTGTCTTTCCCAACAAATATTACTGCCAATAAAACAAAAATTATGTAAAAATCTTGGCTTTAACAAGCTAAATTTTATTTTTCTGGAATAAAACTTAAAAAACTTTATAAAACAAATATTAAAAAATTAAGTTTTAAAAAAATAATTCCTGTCCAAATATTGCCTGCCAATCAACAAAATATCCAGATATCTGCAGTAAGAACCAAATTCAGTTATCTTTGATATTTTGCTTACTTTCACTCAATATTTGGACAGGAATTATTTTTTTAAAACTTAATTTTTTAATATTTGTTTTATAAAGTTTTTTAAGTTTTATTCCAGAAAAATAAAATTTAGCTTGTTAAAGCCAAGATTTTTACATAATTTTTGTTTTATTGGCAGTAATATTTGTTGGGAAAGACAATCTTCCATGGGTCTCTCATGATTCTGCATATTGAGAGCATGGTGGCGCTCCCGCCGAGGGTTCGGATCCCACATACAGACCGGTTCCCGCTCACTGGCTGAGCGAGGTGCGGGAGCAACACCGAGGGTTGCGATCCCGTTGCCGGTCCCGGTCCGGTGCGGGCGCGAAACTGAGGGTTGCAATCCATTGCCGGACACGAAAAAAAGACAAAAAAAAGGGAAAAAAAAAAAAATGAAAAAGACAAAGACAAAAAAAAACCCTTTTCTCCCTATAAGATATATTTATTATGGTAAGACAATGACATGATATGGTATATTTTTTATAACACTTTGTAGCTTGATTTATAACTTAAACTATTTAAACATTATATATGGGTCTCCATTTGTACTCTTGTTAAGCAGTCAATAGCATCTTTGTGCATTTAATTGACCACATTTCTCTACAATATTCTTTTATACCATCTAGTTGTCAATAATATGGTTTCAGCCACCTCATTTGAAATCTAATTCACTAATTGGAATATATTGACTGAGCTTCTATTCACTATTGCCAAAGTCACTGACATATTTTTATTTTTTCTATTACCATTTAGCATTACTGAACTTAAAATATTTTTGTATAGCTAATGTCTTAAATTTAAATTAATAATTTGACATACATAATGCGTATGCATCCTCATATCAGTATGCAAAACAACCAAAGCATGTTTAAGTTGGGGAACATTATAAACCAATTTAAGTTTGAAGACTGATAGAAATATGTTAGTAAATGTCTATAGGAGCAAAAGTTGCAAGTCTCAGCATCAAACAAAAAAGATGAATACTTGTTTTGCCTAGTAATTTAAAGGTTATTTTAAATTCTCCATATTCACATTTGACAAACCATTATAGGAGACATATAGAAACAGAAATTTCCAAAATCATAGAAGACCTGTGTTAGTAAGAATTAAAATTAGCGTACAAATGCATGGCAGAGATTAAGCACCAAATTACTACACTGGAGGCACTTGTGTCTATGAAACTTTGTGGTTAATAGCTCAGAATATACAAATGCCTTGAGAGTTAATTCATAATTGTAAATTGTCATCTGGTATTGAACATTGAATCAAAATCACAGGGACTTGCTTAAAACTTAATTTATAATTACACAGAATCTTTCTTAAGGAACCAAATTTCTTCCAGAGGTGATTTAAAAAAAAAATGCACTTCAGTATGTGTATTTATTGCATTTTTCAGTTTTGCAATTTCCCCACGTTCATACACTAAAAAGTCATTAAATATATACCTCTAATTTTTAAGAATAATTTATTTTCTGTGCAGTGACTTTTACATTAGTAATTAGAGATGTAAGTTAATATGCCTCTATAGGAAATTTGGGGTCTTCACAGTGTGTTTCATGGTGTGCTTGATAAAGAAAAGCCTGTGTATCAAAATTTTTAATTGCACAAGAAGCTTCTCTAGCTATACTCTAGAAAAAAAAAAAAAAAAACGGTAGTGATACTATCAATCATTTGTTATTGTGCTAAGCTTGCCATACAACATATTGTTTACACTAAAATATCCTCTAATGAAAATCAATTACAGCTCCACAGCTAGTGGGAATTAATATGTTAGATATTGTTTTAACAAATTGCTTCACAGAAGATGTTTCAGCATTAAGTAATTAATAAAAAGCTTTATTTCACAAAATGCAAGGGTTGAAAATTAATTAGTTGAATTTAGTTGATTAATTTGAAAATTTAATTAATTGACTTAAAAAGTCAAAAATTAATTGAATTTAGTTAATTAATTTGCATAAATATTAAACAATGAAATAGTTAAATAAAATGTGGCATCTTCACGTGATTGAATATTTATGTAACTAATGACATACAAAAAGTCTAATTTGAATAACTAATAATTATTATTACTGTGAAAACATGAATAGAAAAAAATAGAATCTAGAGAAATAAGAACCTATTATGCTTGAGAAGTGAGCACACATATATATGCTTCTTTTGTAGAATATCACTTTGTGTTGCTAATTGAATGTTCATATTGTAATTAGTATTAAAAATACATTTATGTAAGACTGCAGAAATTCAAGCTTGAACTTAATTAAATTCCATAGCATCAAGGAAATTAGTCAACATAGGAAGATCAGATATGTTTTTATGGTCATTATAAAAATATATAAAAGAGCAGGTCTTCTAAAGGAGGACTGTTTCTTAGCATACGATAATATTTTTTTCACCATTTTACTAGTGGTTGTTAGCTTGTAACAGATTTGAAGAGCATAAACATAAAGTATAATTAATGCAACTTTATCCATATCTAGAATACAGGTCTGTTTTAAGTGTGCGTGGGGGGGGATAAATAGAGGGGGGTGTGAAGGTTAATTCTAGATGTCAACTTGGTTAGATGAAGGAATGCTGAGAAACCTTGTAAAGCAATCTTTTTAGGTGTGTCCGTGAGGGTGTTTCCAACAGAGATTAGTATGAGAGCCTGAGAGGCCTGGGTGGGAAGGACCCACCCTCAGTGTGGGCAGAACCATCCAATCAGCTGAGGGCCTGGAGAGAACAAAAGACGGAAGAAAAGGGTGAAGCTCTCTCGGTCCGCTGGAGCTGGGATACACTCTTCTCTCCTGTCCGTGGACATCAGAGCTTGAGACTCTTCAGCTTTTGGGTTCCAGAACTTACACCAAGGACACCATCAGCTTCCTTGCTTCTGAGGCCTTTGGACTTGGACTGAGCCATGCTACCAGCATCCAGTTTATAGACAGCCTATCATGGGACTTTTCATGAGCTAATTCTCCTAATAAATCCCTCTCATATAATTATAACATATCCTATTGATTCTATCTCTCTGGAGAACCCTGACTAATACAGGGGGAAAATTCAAATTTAGCTTATATTTCCTATAAGATAAGCTATTTTCATCCCCATTTTACTGATGTAAAGATGAACATTTCATATTAGTTTGTTAGGGCTGCCATAACAAAATAGTACCACAGATTAGGTGGCTTAAAAAACAGAAATTTAATCTCTCTCAATTCTGGGGCTAGAAGCCTGAGATCAAGATGTGGACAGGTTTATTGTTTTTGACACCTCTATCCTTGACTTATAATAGGTGACCAACTGCCCCCCGTAGGTGCCCCTGTTTTTTCTTTCTGGGTACCCCAAAATGCAATGCCCCAGTTGTTCATTGTCTTGGCCGTTTTTCTGGTTGTTTTTGTAGGAATCAATCTTGGGAGATAAGCTAATATCTCCTTCTGGGACAGAGAGCAGACTTGTTTATTTACCTGCTCACTCAAAACGGCTTGATTTTTTCCAAGCTTGATGATCTTCAGTTATTACGCAAACCCAGGACGGGCACAGCATTCATCAAAGCCTGTACTGCCTCATCCTGTGGGGCTTGAGTTTAGGGGACCCAGTGCAAATTCTGATTCTCTTGCATTTGCTGTTCCCTGAGTTATTTGTGATAAGACAGAGGCATGTGGGAAGGCCTGTTTAGCCTCAAATTACCATTCTATAGTAGTCATCCTGGTAATGTTTTGTTTTGTTTTAAACTTTTATTTTTATTTTTTGGATAGATGAGGGTATTATTTTATGTTTGATTTTATGACAAAATTGTGTTTTAGAACCTTGCACACTCAGTAATTACTGATCTTTGGATTTCCTCATGTGTTATGTTTATTATGACATCATCGTATGAAGCTTGCCACTTATAATTCCTTCAATCACTCAGCATTCCCTTATTGAGCTTTTACTATATGTCAGGAGCTATACTGGATATTGCAAATACATCATCAATACCCTTAAAGAATTCACAGCCCACTTGTCCAGTTTTAAATTTATTTTTATACTAAAATTTATTTCTACATATTTGTGGGTTATAGTGTGCCATATAAAGACATGCATGTATTGCACAATAATTCACTTAGGGTTGAAGATATAGTTTTGTACCCCTTACTCCACCACTTCTCCGACCCCCAACTCTCCTCCTCTCCTGGCCTCCAGTAACCATTGGTAACCATTATTCTACTCTTACTTCTATGAGAACCTTTCTTTCTTTTTTTGTTAGATCCCACATATGAGTGACATCATGTTGTATTTGTCTTTCTGTGCCTGACTTAAATCACTGAAAATGATGGTTTCCAGTTCCATCTATGTTCCTGCAAATGATAGGATGTCATTTCTTTTTATAGGTCAGTAGTATTCCATTGTGTATATAAACCACAGGGTTTTTTTTTGTTTGTTTGTTTTTGTTTATCTTTCATCTGTTGATGGGCATTTAGGTTGATTCTATCTCTTGGCTATTGTGATCAGCATTGCAATGAATATGGGAGTGCAGGTGTCTTTCTGACATGTTGATTTCATTTCCTTTGAATACATACCCAGTAGTGAGATAGCTGTGTCATAGTGTAGACCTATTATTAGTTCTCTGAGGAAACTCCATATTATTTCCCACAGTGGTTGTACAATTTACACTCTTACCAGCAATGAAGGAGAGTTCCTTTTCCTCTGCATCCTCTCCAGCATTTGTTGTTTTTTGTCTTGTTGATAATAGCCATTGTAAACACTCATTGTGGTTTTAATTTCCATTTCTTTAATTATTAGTGATACTGAACATTTTTTCATGTGCTTATTGGTCATTAGTATATCTGCTTTTGAGAAATTTCTATTCAAGTCCTTTGCCCATTTTTATGTTAGGTTGTTTATTTGAAGTCTTCATGTTTGATTTAGACATTTATTGCTATAAACTTTTTCTTAGAATTGCTTTTGCTGTATCCCATAGGTTCTGATATGCTTTGTTTTCATTTTAACTCCAGGAATTTTTTAATTTACTTTTTGATTTTTTTCTTTGACCCCTTAATTGTTTAGGAACATATTGTTTAATTTGCATGTATTTTTATGGTTTCTAGTGTCTTTTTTTTGTTGTTGATTTCTACTTTTATTCCATCATGGTCAGACAAGGTAGTTGTTATGATTTCAAAGTTTTTAAATTTGTTGAGACTTGTTTTGTGTCCTAACATATGGTCTATTCTACAGAATGTTTCATGTGCTGCTTAGAAAAAATGTGTATTCCAAAGCTGTTGAATGAAATGTTCTATAAATGTGCACTATATAAATACAGTAGAGATTAATTCTGTTGTTTCCTGGTTAATTTTCTGCTGAAAGTGGGGTATTATTGTGTTGGAGTCTATCTCTCCTGTTAGGTCCAATAATAATAATTGCTCTATATAACTAGATGCTGTGGTGTTGGGTGCGTATATATTTAGAATTCTTATATACTCCTGTTGAATTGATCCTTTAATCATTACATAATGATTTTCCTTATCATTTCTTTTGAACTCTCTTTATCATTTCTAGTAAGGCAGGTCTGGTGTTGATAAATTCGTTCACAGGTTGTTTGTCTGGGAAAGACTTTATTTCCCCTTTATATTTGAAGGTTGGTTTTGCCAACTATAGAATTTTTGGCTGACTGTTTTTTTCCTTCAGCACTTTGAATATATTATCCCATTTATTTCTGGCCTACACAGTTTCTACTAGAAAATCCACTGAGTGATGTATTAGGGCTCCATTGAATATTATGTGTTTATTTTCTCTTGCTGCTTTCAGTATTCTCTCCTTGTGTTTGGTTTTTAATAATTTGATTGTGATGAATCTTAGGGTGTTTCTCTTCAGATTGAATTTGTTTACTGATCTCTGAGCTTCCTGAATCTGAATGCTGACATCTTTCTCCATACTTGGGAAATTTTCTGTCATTATTTCCTTGAATATGCTTTCTAGATCTCTTCCTTTTTCTTCTCCTGTGGGTACAGCAATTGTGTAAAGGTTATTTTGCTTCAGTGAATCCCACATTTTCTGTATTTCAGTCTTATTTTTTTTTAATTACTTTTTTCTTTTTGCTCCTCTCATTGGATGATTTCATATGTTCTGTCTTTGAGTTCACTGATTTTTTTTCTCTGTTTGATTAAGTCTGCTGTTGGAGCATTCAATACAGTTTTTTAATTCAGATAATGTAGTCCTTATTTCTAGAATTTCTAATTTTTAATTGATTCTATTTCTTTGTCAAGTTGCTCATTCTGCTCCTGAATTGTTTTCCAGGTATCATTTGGTTTTCTATCTGTATTTTCTTGTGACTCTCTGAACACCATTAAGAGGGTTTTCTGAATTCTCTGTCAGACATTTCATAGCTCTGCTGTTCCTCTGGGTTCATTGCTTGTGTTTTGTTTGTTTCCTTTGTTGGTGTTATATTTCTTTTTTCTTTCTTGATCTTTTTGTCTTTATATTTATGCCTGGGCATTTTTGGACACTGTTACCACTTCTGGATTTTATAGATGATTTTTAGTGGTGTTAGACCTTTACTGGTTAATATCAGAACTTTGTTTCTGGTCTGTGCTTGTTTTTTCATTCTGTTGTGGATTAATAGCTACCATGACCACTTGAACTCTGCACTGTCACTAAAGTGCTGTCCTGTTGTAAATTCCTGAATTGGGAGAGCTTCCTGTGAGGACCATAACATGAGCTCTGTGTTTGAGCAAAATTCTGCCTTGCTGCTGATTTTCTGGGGACGGCTTTTTGTACAGATTGGATTTTTTTTTTTCTTTTTTGTGACCGGTAAGGGGAATGCAACCCTTGGCTTGGTGTTGTCTGTACCGTGCTCAGCCATCTCTATATAGGATCCGAACCTGCAGCGGAAGCCCCGCTGCATCCCCAGCGCTGCACTCTCCCAAGTGAGCCACGGGTCGGCCCTGCAGATTGGAGTTTAATTGCTCTTTTTTTAGTCACTTGCAGGTCTGGATTGTTATAAATTCTGGCCTGGGACTGAGTCTTTCCTACAGATTGCACCCTTGGCAATTCTGTCACCCTGACTGCTTTCCACTGAGAATAGCTACACATGCTGCAGTCCAATGTTTCTTTGGAAGACCAGTTTTATGCCTGCATTCCAACTGCTTCCCAGGGGGCAGTCCACATATGTGTCCCTCCTAATGACTCACCAGCCTCTGGGCAGCTCCTTCCTCCATTTGGCTCTGTCATCTTGCTCCAATGCAGGCCCAGAGGAACACTGCCAATGGTCTTTGCTGGTATGGATGAATTCTAAAGTCCTCCTCTCCCCTGCAGATTCCAAAAAGTTTCTGCAATGGGTGCCACTGTGGCTTCTGCCAATCTGGTCAGTGTGCTGAAGCTACTCCTTGCCCTATACCAGGCTGGCTCAGAATTGGACAGGGCTCAGACCAATTGGGGCCATCTCTTCTCCCTCTTGCCATGGCCTCTTGCATCTTCATGAACTCTGCAAGTCTCTTTTTCTATTCCCGCAGCTCCAGGGGACCTACATTGGCAGTCTTTGCTTTTCAACAGTTGTAAATTGCTCACTTGTCAGGACAGCTGTGCTGGAAATCGTCTATTCCACCATCTTGATACCGTCACTATTAGCCGTCTGTTTTTATGCTGGAATGCCTAGAATTCAGAATCTTTGAGGAAATTTTGTAATTAGCACATACCTCATATTGCATTATTTGTTAGCTTGCTTGCCTCCCACACCAGACTGGGAGATCTTCTTTTCTTTATTAATTTAAGAAAATTTATTTTTTAATTAAAATGTATTGGTTGTACATATTTATAAGGTACAGAGTTATATTTCAACACATGTACACAATGTGTAGTGATCAAATTAAGTTTGTTTTTTGTTGTTGTTTATTTCTGTTGTTGTTTTTACTTTTAGCCAGTATAGGGACTTGGTGTTTTCAGCACCAGGCTTTAACTAACTGAGCTAAACAGCCAGCTGCATCCTGAAAGTTTCAAATGCATTGTGTATGTCAAAGGAATAAAGGGAAGGGAATGACAATGAAGTCTGGGGGGAGAATGAAGGGGAAACCTCATTTTAAAGAGTTTGCAATCAGTGTCAAGTAAATTAGATGAATAAAAATAAAATTGGAGAAATAGAGAGGAAATGGCCTGGGCCACCATGGAGACTTATGTTAATGTATATGCAAACCATCTTTATTTATCATAAATTTTGAAACCCATTGTTACATTATTTCTGTGCCACGTTAAGACTCATGCATGAAACACTTAGTACTTACAATGTTAAGAAGTGTCGGGTCCGCCGCCAACAGCTGACCTGTACAGCCCTAGCCTCGTTCCTTTCAGTGGGTGAGCGAACGGCCTAGGATTCCTCTTTCCCTCCAGTCCCCTTTTGAAGGAGACAGGGGAAGAGAGCCGTAAAGAGAGGTGAGCACACCACCAGCTCCAAACCAGCCCAGTTAAAGGACACTCAGACGCGGTGGGGGTTCTGTCAAGCAGTTCCGTTTATTAACACACAAGCATTGGCTTTTAAAGGTAAATGGCAAAGGCAGGTTTTTACATCCTCCAATCAGCTTAAGGGTTAAGGGCATGCATCATGTCTCAATACCTAGCTATTGCAATTACGCAGTGTTCACAAATGCGGCCAATAAGGGCTAAGGCAAGGTTCCCGCAGACACTCCCACCCTGCTTTCTCCCAGCACCGTCTTAGGCTGCCACGTTAATCCACTTGTAATGTCACTTTAAGGTGGTGTTAGTTTTTTAAAGGCCCAACAAAAAGGAAGAGCATTGTTTAGAGTCAGGACTTAGGAACATCCTCATCTAAAGTCTAACGTTTGGTACTTCATCAAGTTATCATATTTCCTGCATTATTATTATTTGGCTGCAATTAACAGCTAGGCTGACTGATGGTAGGACACATAACAACAAATCTGGAGAAGATGAATGAAAGTCCATTCCAAGTTGCAAGTCCCAGTCTCTTACTAACCTTACCCACCACCTACTGTAGCATGTTGACTGATGGCCTTTAGTATTTTTCTCATCAATGCAAGAAAACTGTCAGTTCCAAACATCACGTCTTCATACAACTATTTCCAAGGAAGGAAGACAAAGAAAAGGGCATTGAGTCTGGGTGTTTTCCAAGAAAATGCTTTCTCAAAGGTCACAAGAACATTCCTTACAACTCTAACCATGAGGGAGGATGGAAAAGTGGAATTTTAGAGAAAGAAAATAAGGTTAATGTGTTTGAGTTACAACAATCATTCTCTATCAGGGATAGTATCTCTCTTCCTAGAGAAGACTTATCAAAGTAAGAGATCTTTTCTGAAAAAATTTACATTTATTGAGATATAATCACATGCAGTACAATTAACCACTTTTAAAATGTACAATTATATGAGTAATAAACACCATGATCAAGATACTGCATTATCGCATTACTCCCGAAATATCACTTGCCGTTTTATAGTAAGATTTCTCCCAAACCCATCCCAAGACAATCACTAATCAGATTTGTACTTCCTGAAGTTTCATTTTTTCAGAATTTTATATAATGTCCTAAAATATGTAACCTTTGTCTGATGTTTTTTACTTTGTCTTAACCTAACACTTTTGAGATTCATCCAATAATTTGTTTTTGTTTTGTTTGGTTGAGGAGTATTGCACTGCACTGATTTAACACAATTTGTTTATTCATTCACCTCATGATAGACTTTGTGTTTTCTCCAGTTTTGGGGGGGACTATATATAATGTGCTTAGTATAGATATAATTTTTTTTGTCTTTGGGTAAATACCTGGGATTGGAATTTCCAAATTATATAGTAGGGGTAAGTTTAACATTATAAGTAATTGTCAAACTGTTTTATTTTTTTTTTTTTGAAAACTATTTTTCAATTTTTCTGTACTATTTAGCATCTCCACCAGTAATGTATAAGAGTTGTAGTTACTCTGCATCTTGGTCTACATTTTGGAAAATCAGTTGTTTTATTGTTATTTTTTTTCTTCATTTTTAGCCATTCTACTAGATATTGGTGAATGGTCGTATCTCATTGTGATTTTAATTTGCATTTCACTAATAACGAACAATTTTGAATGTATTTTTCATGTACTATTTGATATTTATATCTCTTTTCAGGTAAAGTATCTTTTCAAATTACTTGCTTATTTTAAACTGAGTTGTTTGTTTTCATATTACTGATTAATGATAATTCTTTATAAATTCTGAATTGAAGTTCTTTATCAGATATGTGTATTGCAAATATTTTGTGTCAATCCACAGATTATCTCTTAATTTTCTTAGCAGTGTTTTTTGAACAGCAAAGAATCTTAATTTTGATAAAGGTTTTATAAATTTTTCCTTTTATATTTCAAGATTTTATGCCTGCCTAAATTAATTTTATGTAATCATGCATCACAAAAATTTTCTGCTACTTTTTCTGACAATTCTATAGTTTACTTACTATATTTAGCTTAATGAGCTCTTGCAAACTACGTTTTATATTGTAGCATTCTTGGTTTGATGTCATTCTTTTCTATGTGGATATGCAATTGATTCAGTACCATTTCTTGAAAAAAACATGTTTCCTCCATTAAATTGTTTTAGTTCTTTTTTTGAACTTTAATTGTTCCTAAACATGTAGGGGTATATCTTGATTATCTTTTACAATGATGAATATTTCCATCCTTTCACCATGACCACAAAGTCTTAATTGTATAACTTTACAATAAGTTTTAAAGCAAATAATACAAATACACCACTTTTTAAAAATTTATTTTCAAAATTCTACTGACAATTCTAGGTCTTATGTTTTTCCATGTATATTTTATAATCAGATTGTGGATTTCTGTAAAACAAAACAAAAAAAAATGAAATTTTAATTAAGATTGTATTGAATCCATAAATCAATTGACATCTTAAAAATATTGTGTCTTCTGATCAATGTACTTGGTATATGTCTATTTCATTAGGGCTTCTTTGACTCTTTCCATCAAGTGCTTTTGAACTTCATTGTATGAATTGTGCAAATATTTTGTTAGAATTTCTTAAGTGTTTTATTTTTATTTGCAATATTTAAATTATATGTGTGTATGCATGCATATATACATATGAATACCGTATATGTTTATAAATGGTATATATATATATATATATATATATATATATATATATATATATATACACATACACACACACACACACATATATTT